>NC_091758.1:13237700-13537700 GCF_043380555.1 Nothobranchius furzeri | reverse complement strand
TTAGATTTCACTGCTTTTAATTTAGGATTTGGTGCTTTTTTATATTTCAGTGTTTTAATTTAGAATTCAGTGTTTTTTTACTTAGAATTCTGTGCATTTTATTTAGAATTCAGTGTTTTTATGTAGAATTCAGTCCACTTCATTCAGAATTCAGTGATTTTTATGTCGAATTCAGTGTTTTTTACGTAGAATTCATTGTTTTTTATTTTTATTTGGTGTTTTTTATTTAGAATTCAGTGTTTTTCATTTAGAATTTGGTGTTTTTTATTTAGAGTTCAGTGTTTTTCATTTAGAATTTGGTGTTTTATTTTAGAATTAAGTGTTTTTATTTTAAATTCAGTGTTTTTCATTTAGAATTCAGTGTTTTATATTTAGAATTCAGTTTTTTTTTCATTTAGAATTCAGGTTTTTTAATTTAGAAGTCAGTGTTTTGATTTAGAATTTAATGTTTTTTTATTTGGAATGCAGTGTTTTTGGTTAGAAATTTGTGTTTTTTAGTTTAGATTTCACTGCTTTTTATTTAGGATTTGGTGCTTTTTTATAGTTCAGTGTTTTTTATTTAGAATTCAGTGTTTTTTTACTTAGAATTCCGTGCATTTTATTTAGAATTCAGTGTTTTTTATGTAGAATTCAGTCCACTTCATTCAGAATTAAGTGATTTTTATGTAGAATTCAGTGTTTTTAACGTAGAATTCATTGTTTTTTATTTAGAATTTGCTGTTTTTTTGTTTAGAATTCAGTGTTTTTTATTTTGAATTCAAGGTTTTTTATTTAGAATTTGGTGATTCTTTTACTTAGGATCTGGTGTTTTTTAGAAATTGATTTTTTAATTTAGAATTCATTGCTCTTTATTTAGAATTCAGTGATTTTATTTAGAATTCAGGTTTTTTATTGAGAATTTAGTGTTTTTATTTAGAATTTGATGTTATTTATTTTTAGAATTCAGTGTTTTTTATTTAGAATTTAGTGTTTTTATGTATAATTCTGTTTTTCCATTTAGAATTCAGTGTTTTTTATTGAGAATTTAGTGTTTTTATTCAGATTTTGGTGGTACTTTATTTAGAATTCATTGCTTTTTATTTAGAAATCAGTGTTTTTTTATTTAGAATTCAGTGTTTTTTTAGAATTCAGTTTTTTATTTAGAATTTTGTGTTTTTTATTTAGATTTCTGTGTTTTTTTATTTAGAATTTTGTATTTTTAATATAGAATTCAGTGTTTTTTAAATTTAGAATTCAGTGTTATTGATTTAGAATGCAGAATTTTTTTATTCAGAATTCTGTGCTTTTTATTTACAATTCAGTGTTTTTATGTAGAATTCCGTCCACTTTATTTAGAATTCAGTGCTTTTTATTTAGAATTCAGTGTTTTTTTTTTCATTCGGATTTTTTATTTAGAATTTTGTGTTTTTTATTTAGAATTCTGTTTTTTAATTAAGAATTTGGTATTCTTTATTTAGAATTCAGTGTTTTTTATTTAGAATTCCATGCTTTTTATTTAGAATTCAGTGATTTTTATTTATAATTCGGTGTTTTTATTTAGAATTCAAGGTATATTTTATTTAGAATTTGGTGATTCTTTTACTTAGGACCTGGCATGTTTTAGAAATCAGTGTTTCTTATTTATTGTTTGGTGTTTTTTTATTAAGACATCAGTGGTTTTCTATTTAGAATTCAGTGTTTTTTATTTTAATTTGGTGTTTTTTATTTAGAATTCAGTGTTTTTCATTTAGAATTTGGTGTTTTTTATTTAGAATTCAGTGTTTTTCATTTAGAATTTGGTGTTTTATATTTAGAATTAAGTGTTTTTATTTTAAATTCAGTTTTTTTCATTTAGAATTCAGTGTTTTATATTTAGAATTCAGTTTTTTTTTTCATTTAGAATTCAGGTTTTTTATTTAGAATTCAGTGTTTTGATTTAGAATTCAGTGTTTTTTTATTTGGAATGCAGTGTTTTTGGTTAGAAATTTGTGTTTTTTTATTTAGATTTCACTGCTTTTTATTTAGGATTTGGTGCTTTTTTATAGTTCAGTGTTTTTTATTTAGAATTCAGTGTTTTTTATTTAGAATTCGGTGTTTTTTAGAAATCAGTTTTTTATTTTACAATTTTGTGTTTTTATTTAGAATTCTGTGTTTTTTCATTTAGACTTCTAAGTTTTTATTTCGAAATCTGTGTTTTTATATTTGAAATTCAGTGTTTTTTATTAGGAATTCAGTGTTTTTATTTAGAATTTGGTGTTTTTATTTAGAATTTGGTATTTTTTATTTAGAATTCAGTGTTTTTTATTCTGAATTCAGTGTTTTTACATTTAGAATTCAGTCTTTTTTACTTAGAATTCAGTGTGTTTTATTTAGACCAGTTGTTTTTTATTTAGTGTTTTTTATTTAGAATTCAGTGTTTTTTTTATTCAGAATTCAGTGCTTTTTATTTTGAATTTGGTGTTTTTTAATTAGAATTTGGTATTTTTTATTTAGAATTCGGTGTTTTTCTATTTAGAATTCAGTGTTTTTTTAATTTAGAATTCAGTGTTTTTTATTTAGAATTCAATGTTTTTTTTACTTAGAATTCCGTGCATTTTATTTAGAATTCAGTGTTTTTTATGTAGAATTCAGTCCACTTCATTCAGAATTCATTGATTTTATTTAGAATTCAGTTTTTTTATTGAGAATTTGGTGTTTTTATTTAGAATTGGGTGTTATATTTTTTTAGAATTCAGTGTTTTTATTTAGAATTTAGTGTTTTTATGTATAATTCAGTTTTTTTATTTAGAATTCAGTGTTTTTTATTGAGAATTTAGTGTTTTTATTCAGAAGTTGGTGGTATTTTATTTAGAATTCAGTGCTTTTTATTTAGATTTCAGTGTTTTTTATTTAGAATTCAGTGTTTTTTTAGAATTCAGTTTTTTTATTTAGAATTTTGTGTATTTTATTTAGAATTCTGTGTTTTTTTATTTAGAATTTGGTATTTTTAATTTAGAATTCAGTGTTTTTTTATTTAGAATTCAGTGTTTTTATTTAGAATGCATTGTTTTTTTATTCAGAATTCTGTGCTTTTTATTTAGAATTCAGTGTTTTTATGTAGAATTCAGTCCACTTTATTTAGAATTCAGTGCTTTTTATTTAGAATTCAGTGCTTTTTTATTTAGAATTCAGTGTTTTTTTTAGAATTTGGGTTTTTTATTTAGAATTTTGTTTTTTATTTAGAATTCTGTTTTTTAATTAAGAATTTGGTATTAATCATTTAGAATTCAGTGTTTTTCTATTTAGAATTCAGTGTTTTTTAAATTTAGAATTCAGTGTTTTTTATTTAGAATTCAGTGTTTTTATTTTAAATTCAGTGTTTTTCATTTAGAATTCAGTGTTTTATATTTAGAATTCAGTTTTTTTTTTCATTTAGAATTCAGGTTTTTTTATTTAGTATTCAGTGTTTTGATTTAGAATTCAATGTTTTTTTATTTGGAATGCAGTGTTTTTGGTTAGAATTTTGTGTTTTTTTATTTAGATTTCACTGCTTTTTATTTAGGATTTGGTGCTTTTTTATAGTTCAGTGTTTTAATTTAGAATTCACTGTTTTTTATTTAGAATTCGGTGTTTTTTAGAATTCAGTTATTTATTTTACAATTTTGTGTTTTTATTAGAATTCTTAGTTTTTTTATTTAGACTTCTAAGTTTTTATTTCGAAATCTGTGTTTTTATATTTAGAATTCAGTGTTTTTATTTAGAATTCGGTTTTTTATTTAGAATTTTGTGTTTTTTTTTAAGAATTTTGTGTTTTAATTAAGAATTTGGTATTCTTCATTAAGAATTCAGTGTTTTTCTGTTTAGAATTCAGTGTTTTTTTAATTTAGAATTCAGTGTTTTTTATTTAGAATTCAGTGTTTATATTTAGAATTCAGTGTTTTTATTTAGAATTCTGTGCTTTTTATTTAGAATTCAGTGATTTTTATTTAGAATTCGGTGTTTTTATTTAGAATTTGGTATTTTTTATTTAGAATTCAGTGTTTTGTATTCGGAATTCAGTGTTTTTTGTTTAGAATTCAGTGTGTTTTATTTAGACTTCAGTTTGTTTTTAGAATTTATTGTTTTTTATTTAGAATTCAGTTTTTTCTTATTCAGAATTTAGTGTTTTTTATTTTGATATTGGTGTTTTTTTATTTAGAACTCAGTGTTTTTTATTTAGAACTCAGTGTTTTTTATTTAGAATTTGGTGTTTTTTATTTAGAATTTGTTGTTTTTTATTTAGAACTCCGTGTTTTTTATTTAGAATTTGGTGTTTTTTATTTAGAATTAAGTATTTAAAAAATTTTGAATTCAGTTTTTTATTTAGAATTTTGTGATTCTTTTACTTAGGATCAAGTGTTTTTTCGAAATTGATTTTTTAATTTAGAATTCATTTTTTTATTTAGTATTCAGTGATTTTTATGTAGAATTCAGTGTTTTTTATGTAGAATTCAGTGTTTTTTATTTTGAATTCAAGGTTTTTTATTTAGAATTTGGTGATTCTTTTACTTAGGATCTGGTGTTTTTTAGAAATTGATTTTTTTATTTAGAATTCATTGCTCTTTATTTAAAATTCAGTGATTTTATTTAGAATTCAGGTTTTTTATTGAGAATTTAGTGTTTTTATTTAGAATTTGATGTTATTTCTTTTTAGAATTCAGTGTTTTTTATTTAGAATTTAGTGTTTTTATGTATAATTCTGTTTTTTATTTAGAATTCATTGTTTTTATTGAGAATTTAGTGTTTTTATTCAGATTTTGGTGGTATTTTATTTAGAATTCAGTGCTTTCTATTTAGAATTCAGTGTTTTTTATTTAGAATTCAGTGTTTTTTTATAATTCAGTTTTTCATTTAGAATTTTGTGTTTTTTATTTAGATTTCTGTGTTTTTTTTTATTTAGAATTTGGTATTTTTAATATAGAATTCAGTGTTTTTTTAATTTAGAATTCAGTGTTTTTTATTTAGAATGCAGTATTTTTTTATTCGGAATTCTGTGCTTTTTATTTACAATTCAGTGTTTTTATGTAGAATTCAGTCCACTTTATTTAGAATTCAGTGCTTTTTATTTAGAATTCAGTGTTTTTCTATTCGGATTTTTTATTTAGAATTTTGTGTTTTTTATTCAGAATTCTGTTTTTTAATTAAGAATTTGGTATTCTTTATTTAGAATTCAGTGTTTTTTATTTAGAATTCAGTGTTTTTTATTTAGAATTCCGTGCTTTTTATTTAGAATTCAGTGATTTTTATTTAGAATTCTGTGTTTTTATTTAGAATTTGATGATTTTTTATTTAGAATTCAAGGTTTTTTTTTATTTAGAATTTGGTGATTCTTTTAATTAGGACCTGGCGTGTTTTAGAAATCAGTGTTTCTTATTTATTGTTTGGTGTTTTTTATTTAGACATCAGTATTTTTTATTTAAAATCCAGTGGTTTTCTATTTAGAATTCAGTGCTTTTTATTTTAATTTGGTGTTTTTTATTTAGAATTCAGTGTTTTTCATTTAGAATTTGGTGTTTTTTATTTAGAACTCAGTGTTTTTCATTTAGAATTCAGTGTTTTGATTTAGAATTCAATGTTTTTTTATTTGGAATGCAGTGTTTTTGGTTAGAATTTTGTGTTTTTTTATTTATATTTCACTGCTTTTTATTTAGGATTTGGTGCTTTTTTATAGTTCAGTGTTTTTTATTTAGAATTCAATGTTTTTTATTTAGAATTCGGTGTTTTTTAGAATTCAATTTTTTATTTTACAATTTTGTGTTTTTATTTAGAATTCAGTGATTTTTATTTAGAATTCGGTGTTTTTATTTAGAATGTGGTATTTTTTTATTTAGAATTCAGTGTTTTGTATTCGGAATTCAGTGTTTTTTATTTAGAATTCAGTGTGTTTTATTTAGAATTCGGTGTTTTTATTTAGAATTTGGTATTTTTTTATTTAGAATTTATTGTTTTTTATTTAGAATTCAGTGTTTTTTATTTTTTATATTGGGGTTTTTTTATTTAGAACTCAGTGTTTTTTATTTAGAATTTGGTGTTTTTTATTCAGAATTTGTTGTTTTTTATTTAGAACTCAGTGTTTTTTATTTAGAATTTGGTGATTCTTTTACTTAGTATCAAGTGTTTTTTCGAAATTGATTTTTTAATTTAGAATTCATTGGTTTTTATTTAGTATTCAGTGATTTTTATGTAGAATTCAGTGTTTTTTATTTTGAATTCAAGGTTTTTTATTTAGAATTTTGTGATTCTTTTACTTAGGATCTGGTGTTTTTTAGAAATTGATTTTTTTATTTAGAATTCATTGCTCTTTATTTAGAATTAAGTGATTTTATTTAGAATTCAGGTTATTTATTGAGAATTTAGTGTTTTTATTAAGAATTTGATGTTATTTATTTTTAGAATTCAGTGTTTTTTATTTAGAATTTAGTGTTTTTATGTATAATTCAGTTTTTTTATTTAGAATTCAGTATTTTTTTATTGAGAATTTAGTGTTTTTATTCAGATTTTGGTGGTATTTTATTTAGAATTCAGTGCTTTTTATTTAGAATTCTGTTTTTTATTTAGAATTCAGTGTTTTTTTAGAATTCAGTTTTTTATTTTGAATTTTGTGTTTTTTATTTAGATTTCTGTGTTTTTTATTTAGAATTTGGTATTTTTAATATAGAATTCAGTGTTTTTTAATTTAGAATTCAGTGTTTTTTATTTAGAATGCAGTATTTTTTTATTCAGAATTCTGTGCTTTTTATTTACAATTCAGTGTTTTTATGTAGAATTCAGTCCACTTTATTTAGAAATCAGTGCTTTTTATTTAGAATTCAGTGGGTTTTTTTTTTGGATTTTTTATTTAGAATTTTGTGTTTTTTATTTAGAATTCTGTTTTTTAATTAAGAATTTGGTATTCTTTATTTAGAATTCAGTGTTTTTTATTTAGAATTCAGTGTTTTTATTTAGAATTCCGTGCTTTTTATTTAGAATTCAGTGATTTTTATTTAGAATTCGGTGTTTTTATTTAGAATTTGATGTTTTTTTATTTAGAATTCCATGTTTTTTTATTTAGAATTTGGTGATTCTTTTACTTAGGATCTGGTGTTTTTTTTTAGAAATTTATGTTTTAATTTAGAATTCATTGCTCTTTATTTAGAATTAAGTGATTTGATTTAGAATTCAGGTTTTTTATTGAGAATTAAGTGTTTTCATTTAGAATTTGATGTTATTTATTTTTAGAATTCAGTGTTTTTTATTTAGAATTCAGTGTTTTTATGTATAATTCTGTTTTTTATTTAGAATTCAGTGTTTTTTATTGAGAATTTAGTGTTTTTATTCAGATTTTGGTGGTATTTTATTTTGAATTCAGTGCTTTTTATTTAGAATTCAGTGTTTTTTTTAGAATTCAGTTTTTTATTTAGAATTTTGTGTTTTTTATTTAGATTTCTGTGTTTTTTATTTAGAATTTGGTATTTTTAATATAGAATTCAGTGTTTTTTAATTTAGAATTCAGTGTTTTTTATTTAGAATGCAGTATTTTTTTATTCAGAATTCTGTGCTTTTTATTTACAATTCAGTGTTTTTATGTAGAATTCAGTCCACTTTATTTAGAAATCAGTGCTTTTTATTTAGAATTCAGTGGGGTTTTTTTTTTGGATTTTTTATTTAGAATTTTGTGTTTTTTATTTAGAATTCTGTTTTTTAATTAAGAATTTGGTATTCTTTATTTAGAATTCAGTGTTTTTTATTTAGAATTCAGTGTTTTTATTTAGAATTCCATGCTTTTTATTTAGAATTCAGTGATTTTTATTTAGAATTCGGTGTTTTTATTTAGAATTTGATGTTTTTTTATTTAGAATTCAATGTTTTTTTATTTAGAATTTGGTGATTCTTTTACTTAGGATCTGGTGTTTTTTTTTTTAGAAATTTATGTTTTAATTTAGAATTCATTGCTCTTTATTTAGAATTAAGTGATTTGATTTAGAATTCAGGTTTTTTATTGAGAATTAACTGTTTTCATTTAGAATTTGATGTTATTTATTTTTAGAATTCAGTGTTTTTTATTTAGAATTCAGTGTTTTTATGTATAATTCTGTTTTTTATTTAGAATTCAGTGTTTTTTATTGAGAATTTAGTGTTTTTATTCAGATTTTGGTGGTATTTTATTTTGAATTCAGTGCTTTTTATTTAGAATTCAGTGTTTTTTTTAGAATTCAGTTTTTTATTTAGAATTTTGTGTTTTTTATTTAGATTTCTGTGTTTTTTATTTAGAATGTGGTATTTTTAATATAGAATTCAGTGTTTTTTAAATTTAGAATTCAGTGTTTTTTATTTAGAATGCAGTATTTTTTTATTCAGAATTCTGTGCTTTTTATTTACAATTCAGTGTTTTTATGTAGAATTCAGTCCACTTTATTTAGAAATCAGTGCTTTTTATTTAGAATTCAGTGGGTTTTTTTTTTGGATTTTTTATTTAGAATTTTGTGTTTTTTATTTAGAATTCTGTTTTTGAATTAAGAATTTGGTATTCTTTATTTAGAATTCAGTGTTTTTTATTTAGAATTCAGTGTTTTTATTTAGAATTCCGTGCTTTTTATTTAGAATTCAGTGATTTTTATTTAGAATTCGGTGTTTTTATTTAGAATTTGATGTTTTTTTATTTAGAATTCAATGTTTTTTTATTTAGAATTTGGTGATTCTTTTACTTAGGATCTGGTGTTTTTTTTTTTAGAAATTTATGTTTTAATTTAGAATTCATTGCTCTTTATTTAGAATTAAGTGATTTGATTTAGAATTCAGGTTTTTTATTGAGAATTAACTGTTTTCATTTAGAATTTGATGTTATTTATTTTTAGAATTCAGTGTTTTTTATTTAGAATTCAGTGTTTTTATGTATAATTCTGTTTTTTATTTAGAATTCAGTGTTTTTTATTGAGAATTTAGTGTTTTTATTCAGATTTTGGTGGTATTTTATTTTGAATTCAGTGCTTTTTATTTAGAATTCAGTGTTTTTTTTAGAATTCAGTTTTTTATTTAGAATTTTGTGTTTTTTATTTAGATTTCTGTGTTTTTTATTTAGAATGTGGTATTTTTAATATAGAATTCAGTGTTTTTTAAATTTAGAATTCAGTGTTTTTTATTTAGAATGCAGTATTTTTTTATTCAGAATTCTGTGCTTTTTATTTACAATTCAGTGTTTTTATGTAGAATTCAGTCCACTTTATTTAGAATTCAGTGCTTTTTATTTAGAATTCAGTGTTTTTTTATTCGGATTTTTTATTTAGAATTTTGTGTTTTTTATTTAGAATTCAGTTTTTTAATTAAGAATTTGGTATTCTTTATTTAGAATTCAGTGTTTTTTATTTAGAATTCAGTGTTTTTTATTTAGAATTCCCGTCTCGTCTCGTCTCGTCTTCCTCCGCTTATCCGGGTCCGGGTCGCGGGGGCAGCATCCCAACTAGGGAGCTCCAGGCAGTCCTCTCCCCGGCCTTGTCCACCAGCTCCTCCGGCAGGACCCCAAGGCGTTCCCGGACCAGATTGGAGATGTAACCTCTCCAACGTGTCCTGGGTCGACCCGGGGGCCTTCTGCCGGCAGGACATGCCCGAAACACCTCCCCGGGGAGGCGTCCAGGAGGCATCCTGACCAGATGCCCAAACCACCTCAACTGGCTCCTTTCGATCCGGAGGAGCAGCGGTTCTACTCCGAGTCCCTCCCGAATGTCCGAGCTCCTCACCCTATCTCTAAGGCTGAGCCCGGCCACCCTACGGAGGAAACTCATTTCGGCCGCTTGTATCCGCGATCTCGTTCTTTCGGTCATTACCCAAAGCTCATGACCATAGGTGAGGATTGGGACGTAGATCGACCGGTAAATCGAGAGCCTGGCTTTCTGGCTCAGCTCCCTCTTCCCCACGACAGATCGGCTCAGCGTCCGCATCACTGCAGACGCCGAACCAATCCGCCTGTCGATCTCCCGATCCCTCCTACCCTCACTCGTGAACAAGACCCCGAGATACTTAAACTCCTCCACTTGAGGTAGGACCTCTCCCCCGACCCGGAGGTGGCAAGCCACCCTTTTCCGGTCGAGAACCATGGTCTCAGATTTGGAGGTGCTGATCCTCATCCCAGCCGCTTCACATTCGGCCGCGAACCTACCCAGCAAGAGCTGAAGGTCAGAGCTGGATGAAGCTAGGAGGACCACATCATCCGCAAAAAGCAGAGACGAGATTCTCCTGCCACCAAACTCGACACACTCCACACCACGGCTGCGTCTAGAAATTCTGTCCATAAAAGTGATGAACAGAACCGGTGACAAAGGGCAGCCCTGGCGGAGTCCAACCCTCACTGGGAACAGGTCCGACTTACTACCGGCTATGCGGACCAAACTCACGCTCCTCTGGTAAAGGGACTGAATGGCCCTTAACAGAAAGCCACCCACCCCATACTCCTGGAGCGTCCCCCACAGGGTGCCCCTGGGGACACGGTCATAAGCCTTCTCCAAATCCACAAAACACATGTGGATTGGTTGGGCAAACTCCCATGCCCCCTCCATCACCCTTGCAAGGGTATAGAGCTGGTCCACAGTTCCACGGCCAGGACGAAAACCACATTGCTCCTCCTCTATCTGAGATTCAACTATCGATCGGACCCTCCTCTCCAGTACTTTGGAGTAGACCTTTCCAGGGAGGCTGAGGAGTGTGATCCCCCTATAGTTGGAACACACCCTCAGGTCACCCTTCTTAAAGATGGGGACCACCACCCCGGTCTGCCACTCCCTAGGAACTGCCCCCGATGACCACGCAATGTTGTAGAGACGTGTCAACCATGACAGCCCTACAACATCCATAGCCTTGAGATACCCAGGACGAACCTCATCCGCCCCCGGGGCTCCGCCGCTGTGTAGTTGTTTGACTACCTCAGCAACTTCTGCCCCCGAGATCGGACAGTCCATCCCCAGGCCTCCCAGCTCTGGTTCCTCCTCGGAATGCGCATTGGTGGGATTGAGGAGCTCCTCAAAGTATTCCTTCCACCGTCCGACTATAGCCTCAGTTGACGTCAGCAGCTCCCCATCCCCACTGTAAACAGTGTGAGCGAGTTGCTGCCTTCCTCTCCTGAGGCGCCGGACAGTTTGCCAGAACCTCTTTGGAGCCGATCGATAGTCTTTCTCCATGGCCTCACCAAACTCCTCCCACGCCCGAGATTTTGCCTCGGCAACTGCCACTGCTGCACCCCGCTTGGCTATCCGGTACCTGTCTGCTGCCTCCGGAGACCCACAGACCAGCCACGCCCTGTAGGCCTCCTTCTTCAGCCTGACGGCTCCCCGAACCTCTGGTGTCCACCAGCGGGTACGGGGGTTGCCACCACGACTGGCACCGGCCACCTTACGGCCACAGCTAGCAACAGCCGCCTCGACAATCGCAGAGTGGAACAAGGCCCACTCGGACTCAATGTCCCCCACTGCTCTCGGGACGTGGTCAAAGCTCTGCCAGAGGTGGGAGTTGAAGACCGTCTTGACAGGTTCTTCTGCCAGGCGTTCCCAGCAGACCCTCACTATGCGTTTGGGTCTGCCAGGTCTACGCGGCATGTTCCCTTGCCATCTGATCCAACTCACCACCAGGTGGTGATCAGTTGACAGCTCCGCCCCTCTCTTCACTCGGGTGTCCAAAACATACGGCCGCAGGTCAGATGATACGACTACAAAATCTATCATCGACCTGTGACCTAGGCTGCCCTGGTACCAAGTGTACCGGTGGTTATCCTTATATTCAAACATGGTGTTCGTTATGGCCAAACTGCGGCTTGCACAGAAGTCCAATAACAAAACACCGCTCGAGTTCAGATTAGGTGGGCCGTTCCTCCCAATCACACCCCTCCAGGTCAAGCTGTCATTGCCCACGTGAGCATTGAAGTCCCCCAGCAGGACAATGGAGTCCCCTGATGGAGCACTATCTAGCACTCGTCCCAGGGACTCCAAAAAGGGTGGGTACTCTGAACTGATATTTGGCCCATAAGCACAAACAACAGTCAGGACCCGTTCCCCGACCCGAAGGCGCAAGGAAGCTACCCTCTTGTCCCCCGGGGTAAACCCCAACACACAGGCAGAGTGTCTCGGAGCTAACAAAAAGCCAACCCCAGCCCTCCGCCTCTCACCCGGAGCAACTCCAGCAAAGTAGAGTGTCCAACCCCTCTCCAGGTCTCGGGTTCCAGAGCCAATGCAATGTGTCGAGGTGAGTCCGACTATATCTAGCCGGTACCGCTCAACCTCTGCCACAAGCTCCGGCTCCTTCCCCGCCAGCGAGGTGACGTTCCATGTCCCAAAAACTAGTTTTCTTGTCCGGGGATTGGACCGCCAAGGCTCCCGCCTTGGTCTGCCACCCGATTCGCATTGCACCGGACCCTTCATGTTCCTCCTGCGGGTGGTGGGTCCACAGTTGGACGAGCCCATGTATCCGGTTCGGGCTGGGCCCGGCCGGGCCCCATGGGCGAAAGCCCGGCCACCAGGCGCTCGCTCACGGGCCCCAACCCCAGGCCTGGCTCCAGGGTGGGACCCCGGTAACCCTCCGGGCCGGGTACTCCGACTCTTCATTTTAACCGCCATGAAAGATCCTTCGAACCGTTCTTTGTCTCACCCTTCACCTAAGACCAATTTGTCATGGGAGACCCTACCAGGGGCACTAAGTGCCCCAGACAACATAGCTCCTAGGATCATTAGGGCACTCAAACTCCTCCACCACGATAAGGTGACGGTTCAAGGAGGAGTATTTAGAATTCCGTGCTTTTTATTTAGAATTCAGTGATTTTTATTTAGAATTCGGTGTTCTTATTTAGAATTTGATGATTTTTTATTTAGAATTCAAGGGTTTTTTTTATTTAGAATTTGGTGATTCTTTTACTTAGGACCTGGCGTGTTTTAGAAATCAGTGTTTCTTATTTATTGTTTGGTGTTTTTTTATTTAGACATCAGTGTTTTTTATTTAAAATTCAGTGGTTTTCTATTTAGAATTCAGTGCTTTTTATTTTAATTTGGTGTTTTTTATTTAGAATTCAGTGTTTTTCATTTAGAATTTGGTGTTTTTTATTTAGAATTCAGTGTTTTTCATTTAGAATTCAGTGTTTTGATTTAGAATTCAATGTTTTTTTTATTTGGAATGCAGTGTTTTTTGTTAGAATTTTGTGTTTTTTTATTTAGATTTCACTGCTTTTTATTTAGGATTTGGTGCTTTTTTATAGTTCAGTGTTTTTTATTTAGAATTCAGTGTTTTTTATTTAGAATTCGGTGTTTTTTAGAATTCAATTTTTTATTTTACAATTTTGTGTTTTTATTTAGAATTCAGGGATTTTTATTTAGAATTCGGTGTTTTTATTTAGAATTTGGTATTTTTTTATTTAGAATTCAGTGTTTTGTATTCGGAATTCAGTGTTTTTTGTTTAGAATTCAGTGTGTTTTATTTAGACTTCAGTTTCTTTTTAGAATTTATTGTTTTTTATTTAGAATTCAGTGTTTTTCTTATTCAGAATTTAGTGCTTTTTATTTTTATATTGGTGTTTTTTATTTAGAACTCAGTGTTTTTTATTTAGAATTTGGTGTTTTTTATTTAGAATTTGTTGTTTTTTATTTAGAACTCAGTGTTTTTTATTTAGAATTTGGTGATTCTTTTACTAAGTATCAAGTGTTTTTTCGAAATTGATTTTTTAATTTAGAGTTCATTGATTTTTATTTAGTATTCAGTGATTTTTATGTACATTTCAGTGTTTTTTTATTTAGAATTTGCAGTTTTTTTGTTTAGAATTCAGTGTTTTTTATTTTGAATTCAAGGTTTTTTATTTAGAATTTGGTGATTATTTTACTTAGGATCTGGTGTTTTTTAGAAATTGATTTTTTAATTTAGAATTCATTGCTCTTTATTTAGAATTAAGTGATTTTATTTAGAATTCAGGTTTTTTATTGAGAATTTAGTGTTTTTATTTAGAATTTGATGTTATGTATTTTTAGAATTCAATGTTTTTTATTTAGAATTTAGTGTTTTTATGTATAATTCTGTTTTTTTATTTAGAATTCAGTGTTTTTTATTGAGAATTAAGTGTTTTTATTCCGATTTTGGTGGTATTTTATTTAGAATTCAGTGCTTTTTATTTAGAATTCAGTGTTTTTTATTTAGATCTCAGTGTTTTTTTAGAATTCAGTTTTTTATTTTGAATTTTGTGTTTTTTATTTAGATTTCTGTGTTTTTTATTTAGAATTTGGTATTTTTAATATAGAATTCAGTGTTTTTTGAATTTAGAATTCAGTGTTTTTTATTTAGAATGCAGTAATTTTTTTATTCAGAATTCTGTGCTTTTTATTTACAATTCAGTGTTTTTATGTAGAATTCAGTCCACTTTATTTAGAATTCAGTGCTTTTTATTTAGAATTCAGTGTTTTTTTTATTCGGATTTTTTATTTAGAATTTTGTGTTTTTTATTTAGAATTCTGTTTTTTAATTAAGAATTTGGTATTATTTATTTAGAATTCAGTGTTTTTTATTTAGAATTCAGTGTTTTTATTTAGAATTCCATGCTTTTATTTAGAATTCAGTGATTTTTATTTAGAATTCGGTGTTTTTATTTAGATTTTGATGTTTTTTTATTTAGAATTCAAGGTTTTTTTATTTAGAATTTGGTGATTCTTTTACTTAGGACCTGGCGTGTTTTAGAAATCAGTGTTTCTTATTTATTGTTTGGTGTTTTTTTATTTAGACATCAGTGTTTTTATTTAAAATTCAGTGGTTTTCTATTTAGAATTCAGTGCTTTTTATTTTAATTTGGTGTTTTTTATTTAGAATTCAGTGTTTTTCATTTAGTATTTGGTGTTTTATATTTAGAATTAAGTGTTTTTATTTTAAATTCAGTGTTTTTCATTTAGAATTCAGTGTTTTATATTTAGAATTCAGTTTTTTCATTTAGAATTCAGGTTTTTTTATTTACAATTCAGGTTTTTTTATTTAGAATTCAATGTTTTTTTATTTGGAATGCAGTGTTTTTGGTTAGAATTTTGTGTTTTTTTATTTAGATTTCACTGCTTTTTATTTAGGATTTGGTGCTTTTTTATAGTTCAGTGTTTTTTATTTAGAATTCTGTGTTTTTATTTAGAATTTGGTGTTTTTTAGAATTCAGTTTTTTATTTTACAATTTTGTGTTTTTATTTCGAAATCTGTGTTTTTATATTTAAAATTCAGTGTTTTTTATTTAGAATTCCGTGTTTTTATTTAGAATTCGGTGTTTTGATTTAGAATTTGGTATTTTTTATTTAGAATTCAGTGTTTTTATTCATAATTCAGTGTGTTTTTATTCAGAATTCAGTGCTTTTTATTTTGAATTTGGTGTTTTTTATTTAGAATTCAGTGTTTTTTATTCATAATTCAGTGTTTTATACTTAGAATTCAGTGTTTTTTTTATTCAGAATTCAGTGCTTTTTATTTTGAATTTGGTGTTTTTTATTTAAAACTCAGTGTTTTTTATTTAGAATTTGGTGTTTTTTAATTAGAATTTTGTATTTTTTATTTAGAATTGAGTGTTTTTCTATTTAGAATTAAGTGTTTTTTTATTTAGAATTCAGTGTTTTTTATTTAGAATTCAGTGTTTTTTTTACTTAGAATTCCGTGCATTTTATTTAGAATTTTGTGTTTTTTTATTTAGAATTCTGTTTTTTAATTAAGAATTTGGTATTCTTCATTTAGAATTCTGTGTTTTTCTATTTAGAATTCAGTGTTTTTTAAATTTAGAATTCAGTGTTTTTTATTTAGAATTCAGTGTTTTTATTTAGAATTCAGTGTTTTTATTTAGAATTTTGTGCTTTTTATTTAAAATTCAGTGATTTTTATTTAGAATTCGGTGTTTTTATTTAGAATTTGGTATTTTTTATTTAGTATTCAGTGTTTTGTATTCGGAATTCAGTGTTTTTTGTTTAGAATTCAGTTTGTTTTTAGAATTTATTGTTTTTTATTTAGAATTCAGTGTTTTTCTTATTCAGAATTTAGTGCTTTTTATTTTGATATTGCTGTTTTTTAATTTAGAACTCGGTGTTTTTTTTTAGAATTTGGTGTTTTTTATTTAGAATTAAGTATTTAAAATTTTTGAATTCAGTTTTTTATTTAGAATTTGGTGATTCTTTGACTTAGGATCAAGTGTTTTTTCGAAATTGATTTTTTAATTTAGAATTCATTGGTTTTTATTTAGTATTCAGTGATTTTTATGTAGAATTCAGTGTTTTTTATGTAGAATTCAGTGTTTTTATTTAGAATTTGCTGTTTTTTTGTTTAGAATTCAGTGTTTTTTATTTTGAATTCAAGGTTTTTTATTTAGAATTTGGTGATTCTTTTACTTAGGATCTGGTGTTTTTTAGAAATTGATTTTTTTAATTTAGAATTCATTGCTCTTTAGTTAGAATTAAGTGATTTTATTTAGAATTCAGGTTTTTATTGAGAATTTATCGCCCGAACCGGATACATGGGCTCGTCCAACTGTGGACCCACCACCCGCAGGAGGAACATGAAGGGTCCGGTGCAATGTGAATCGGGTGGCAGACCAAGGCGGGAGCCTTGGCGGTCCAATCCCCGGACAAGAAAACTAGTTTTTGGGACATGGAACGTCACCTCGCTGGCGGGGAAGGAGCCGGAGCTTGTGGCAGAGGTTGAGCGGTACCGGCTAGATATAGTCGGACTCACCTCGACACATTGCATTGGCTCTGGAACCCGAGACCTGGAGAGGGGTTGGACACTCTACTTTGCTGGAGTTGCTCCGGGTGAGAGGCGGAGGGCTGGGGTTGGCTTTTTGTTAGCCCCGAGACTCTCTGCCTGTGTGTTGGGGTTTACCCCGGGGGACAAGAAGGTAGCTTCCTTGCGCCTTCGGGTCGGGGAACGGGTCCTGACTGTTGTTTGTGCTTATGGGCCAAATATCAGTTCAGAGTACCCACCCTTTTTGGAGTCCCTGGGACGAGTGCTAGATAGTGCTCCATCAGGGGACTCCATTGTCCTGCTGGGGGACTTCAATGCTCACGTGGGCAATGACAGCTTGACCTGGAGGGGTGTGATTGGGAGGAACGGCCCACCTGATCAGAACTCGAGCGGTGTTTTGTTATTGGACTTCTGTGCAAGCCGCAGTTTGGCCATAACGAACACCATGTTCGAACATAAGGATGCCCACCGGTACACTTGGTACCAGGGCAGCCTAGGTCACAGGTCGATGATAGATTTTGTAGTCGTATCATCTGACCTGCGGCCGTATGTTTTGGACACCCGAGTGAAGAGAGGGGCGGAGCTGTCAACTGATCACCACCTGGTGGTGAGTTGGATCAGATGGCAAGGGAACATGCCGCGTAGACCTGGCAGACCCAAACGCATAGTGAGGGTCTGCTGGGAACGCCTGGCAGAAGAACCTGTCAAGACGGTCTTCAACTCCCACCTCCGGCAGAGCTTTGACCACGTCCCGAGAGCAGTGGGAGACATTGAGTCCGAGTGGGCCTTGTTCCACTCTGCGATTGTCGAGGCGGCTGTTGCTAGCTGTGGTCGTAAGTTGGCCGGTGCCAGTCGTGGTGGCAACCCCCGTACCCGCTGGTGGACACCAGAGGTTCGGGGAGCCGTCAGGCTGAAGAAGGAGGTCTACAGGGCGTGGCTGGTCTGTGGGTCTCCGGAGGCAGCCGACAGGTACCGGATAGCCAAGCGGGGTGCAGCAGTGGCAGTTGCCGAGGCAAAATCTCGGGCGTGGGAGGAGTTTGGTGAGGCCATGGAGAAAGACTATCGATCGGCTCCAAAGAGGTTCTGGCAAACTGTCCGGCGCCTCAGGAGAGGAAGGCAGCAACTCGCTCACACTGTTTACAGTGGGGATGGGGAGCTGCTGACGTCAACTGAGGCTATAGTCGGACGGTGGAAGGAATACTTTGAGGAGCTCCTCAATCCCACCAATGCGCATTCCGAGGAGGAACCAGAGCTGGGAGGCCTGGGGATGGACTGTCCGATCTCGGGGGCAGAAGTGTCTGAGGTAGTCAAACAACTACACAGCGGCGGAGCCCCGGGGGCGGATGAGGTTCGTCCTGGGTATCTCAAGGCTATGGATGTTGTAGGGCTGTCATGGTTGACATGTCTCTACAACATTGCGTGGTCATCGGGGGCAGTTCCTAGGGAGTGGCAGACCGGGGTGGTGGTCCCCATCTTTAAGAAGGGTGACCTGAGGGTGTGTTCCAACTATAGGGGGATCACACTCCTCAGCCTCCCTGGAAAGGTCTACTCCAAGGTACTGGAGAGGAGGGTCCGATCGATAGTTGAATCTCAGATAGAGGAGGAGCAATGTGGTTTTCGTCCTGGCCGTGGAACTGTGGACCAGCTCTATACCCTTGCAAGGGTGATGGAGGGGGCATGGGAGTTTGCCCAACCAATCCACATGTGCTTTGTGGATTTGGAGAAGGCTTATGACCGTGTCCCCAGGGGCACCCTGTGGGGGACGCTCCAGGAGTATGGGGTGGGTGGCTTTCTGTTAAGGGCCATTCAGTCCCTTTACCAGAGGAGGGTGAGTTTGGTCCGCATAGCCGGTAGTAAGTCGGACCTTTTCCCAGTGAGGGTTGGACACCGCCAGGGCTGCCCTTTGTCACCGGTTCTGTTCATCACTTTTATGGACAGAATTTCTAGACGCAGCCGTGGTGTGGAGTGTGTCGAGTTTGGTGGCAGGAGAATCTCGTCTCTGCTTTTTGCGGATGATGTGGTCCTCCTAGCTTCATCCAGCTCTGACCTTCAGCTCTTGCTGGGTAGGTTCGCGGCCGAATGTGAAGCGGCTGGGATGAGGATCAGCACCTCCAAATCTGAGACCATGGTTCTCGACCGGAAAAGGGTGGCTTGCCACCTCCGGGTCGGGGGAGAGGTCCTACCTCAAGTGGAGGAGTTTAAGTATCTCGGGGTCTTGTTCACGAGTGAGGGTAGGAGGGATCGGGAGATCGACAGGCGGATTGGTTCGGCGTCTGCAGTGATGCGGACGCTGAGCCGATCTGTCGTGGGGAAGAGGGAGCTGAGCCAGAAAGCCAGGCTCTCGATTTACCGGTCGATCTATGTCCCAATCCTCACCTATGGTCATGAGCTTTGGGTAATGACCGAAAGAACGAGATCGCGGATACAAGCGGCCGAAATGAGTTTCCTCCGTAGGGTGGCCGGGCTCAGCCTTAGAGATAGGGTGAGGAGCTCGGACATTCGGGAGGGACTCGGAGTAGAACCGCTGCTCCTCCGGATCGAAAGGAGCCAGTTGAGGTGGTTTGGGCATCTGGTCAGGATGCCTCCTGGACGCCTCCCCGGGGAGGTGTTTCGGGCATGTCCTGCCGGCAGAAGGCCCCCGGGTCGACCCAGGACACGTTGGAGAGGTTACATCTCCAATCTGGTCCAGGAACGCCTTGGGGTCCTGCCGGAGGAGCTGGTGGACAAGGTCGGGGAGAGGACGGCCTGGAGCTCCCTAGTTGGGATGCTGCCCCCGCGACCCGGACCCGGATAAGCGGAGGAAGACGAGACGAGAGACGAGATTTAGTGTTTTTATTTTGAATTTGATGTTATTTATTTTTAGAATTCAGTGTTTTTTATTTAGAATTTAGTGTTTTTATGTATAATTATGTTTTTTATTTAGAATTCAGTGTTTTTTATTGAGAATTTAGTGTTTTTATTCAGATTTTGGTGGTATTTTATTTAGAATTCAGTGCTTTTTATTTAGAATTCAGTGTTTTTTATTTAGAATTCAGTGGTTTTTTAGAATTCAGTTTTTTATTTAGAATTTTGTGTTTTTTATTTAGAATTCTGTGTTTTTTTATTTAGAATTTGGTATTTTTAATTTAGAATTCAGTGTTTTTTTTTATTTAGAATTCAGTGTTTATTTAGAATGCAGTATTTTTTATTCAGAATTCTGTGCTTTTTATTTACAATTCAGTGTTTTTATGTAGAATTCAGTCCACTTTATTTAGAATTCAGTGCTTTTTATTTAGAATTCAGTGTTTTTATTTAGAATTCAGTGTTTTTTATTTAGAATTCCGTGCTTTTTATTTAGAATTCAGTGATTTTTATTTAGAATTCAGTGTTTTTATTTAGAATTTGGTATTTTTTATTTATAATTCAGTTTTTTATTCAGAATTCAGTGTGTTTTATTTAGACTTCAGTTTGTTTTTAGAATTTATTGTTTTTATTTAGAATTCAGTGTTTTTCTTATTCAGAATTTAGTGCTTTTTATTTTGATATTGGTGTTTTTTTTATTTAGAACCCTGTGTTTTTTTATTTAGAATTTGTTGTTTTTTATTTAGAATTAAGTATTTTAAAAAATTTGAATTCAGTTTTTTATTTAGAATTTGGTGATTCTTTTACTTAGGATCTAGTGTTTTTTCGAAATTGATTTTTTAATTTAGAATTCATTGCTTTTTATTTAGTATTCAGTGATTTTTATGTAGAATTCAGTGTTTTTTATGTAGAATTCAGTGTTTTTTATTTAGAATTTGCTGTTTTTTTGTTTAGAATTCAGTCTTTTTTATTTTGAATTCAAGGTTTTTTATTTAGAATTTGGTGATTATTTTACTTAGGATCTGGTGTTTTTTAGAAATAGATTTTTTAATTTAGAATTCATTGCTCTTTATTTAGAATTCAGTGATTTTATTTAGAATTCAGGTTTTTTAATTGAGAATTTAGTGTTTTTATTTAGAATTTGATGTTATTTATTTTTAGAATTCAGTGTTTTTTATTTAGAATTTAGTGTTTTTATGTATAATTCTGTTTTTTATTTAGAATTCAGTGGTTTTATTGAGAATTTAGTGTTTTTATTCAGATTTTGGTGGTATTTTATATAGAATTCAGTGCTTTTTATTTAGAATTCAGTGTTTTTATTTAGAATTCAGTGTTTTTTTTAGAATTCAGTTTTTTATTTAGAATTTTGTGTTTTTTATTTATAATTTGGTATTTTTAATTTAGAATTCAGTGTTTTTTTTATTTAGAATTCAGTGTTTTTATTTAGAATGCAGTCTTTTTTCATTCAGAATTCTGTGCTTTTTATTTACAATTCAGTGTTTTTATGTAGAATTCAGTCCACTTCATTTAGAATTCAGTGCATTTTATTTAGAATTCAGTGTTTTTTTTATTCGGGTTTTTTATTTAGAATTTTGTGTTTTTTATTTAGAATTCTGTTTTTTAATTAAGAATTTGTTATTCTTTATTTAGAATTCCGTGCTTTTTATTTAGAATTCAGTGTTTTTATTTAGAATTCGGTGTTTTTATTTAGAATGTGGTATTTTTTTATTTAGAATTCAGTGTTTTGTATTCGGAATTCAGTGTTTTTTGTTTAGAATTCAGTGTGTTTTATTTAGACTTCAGTTTGTTTTTAGAATTTATTGTTTTTTATTTAGAATTCAGTGTTTTTCTTATTCAGAATTTAGTGCTTTTTATTTTTTATATTGGTGTTTTTTATTTAGAACTCAGTGTTTTTTATTTAGAATTTAGTGTTTTTTATTTAGAATTTGTTGTTTTTTATTTAGAACTCAGTGTTTTTTATTTAGAATTTGGTGATTCTTTTACTTAGGATCAAGTGTTTTTTCGAAATTGATTTTTTAATTTAGAATTCATTGGTTTTTATTTAGTATTCAGTGATTTTTATGTAGAATTCAGTGTTTTTTTTAATTTAGAATTTGCTGTTTTTTGTTTAGAATTCAGTGTTTTTTATTTTGAATTCAAGGTTTTTTATTTAGAATTTGGTGATTATTTTACTTAGGATCTGGTGGTTTTTAGAAATTGATTTTTTAATTTAGAATTCATTGCTCCTTATTTAGAATTAAGTGATTTTATTTAGAATTCAGGTTTTTTATTGAGAATTTAGTGTTTTTATTTAGAATTTGATGTTATGTATTTTTAGAATTCAGTGTTTTTTATTTAGAATTTAGTTTTTTATGTATAAGTCTGTTTTTTTATTTAGAATTCAGTGTCTTTTATTGAGAATTAAGTGTTTTTATTCCGATTTTGGTGGTATTTTATTTAGAATTCAGTGCTTTTTATTTAGAATTCAGTGTTTTTTATTTAGATCTCAGTGTTTTTTTTAGAATTCAGTTTTTTATTTTGAATTTTGTGTTTTTTATTTAGATTTCTGTGTTTTTTATTTAGAATTTGGTATTTTTAATATAGAATTCAGTGTTTTTTTATTTAGAATTCAGTGTTTTTTATTTAGAATGCAGTATTTTTTTATTCAGAATTCTGTGCTTTTTATTTACAATTCAGTGTTTTTATGTAGAATTCCGTCCACTTTATTTAGAATTCAGTGCTTTTTATTTAGAATTCAGTGTTTTTTTATTCGGATTTTTTATTTAGAATTTTGTGTTTTTTATTTAGAATTCTGTTTTTTAATTAATAATTTGGTATTCTTTATTTAGAATTCAGTGTTTTTATTTAGAATTCAGTGTTTTTATTTTAAATTCAGTGTTTTTCATTTAGAATTCTGTGTTTTTCTATTTAGAATTCAGTGTTTTTTAAATTTAGAATTCAGTGTTTTTTATTTAGAATTCAGTGTTTTTATTTAGAATTCAGTGTTTTTATTTAGAATTCTGTGCTTTTTATTTAGAATTCAGTGATTTTTATTTAGAATTCGATGATTTTATGTAGAATTTGGTATTTTTTATTTAGTATTCAGTGTTTTGTATTCGGAATTCAGTGTTTTTTGTTTAGAATTCAGTTTGTTTTTAGAATTTATTGTTTTTTATTTAGAATTCAGTGTTTTTCTTATTCATAATTTAGTGCTTTTTATTTTGATATTGCTGTTTTTTAATTTAGAACTCGGTGTTTTTTATTTAGAATTTGGTGTTTTTTATTTAGAATTAAGTATTTAAAATTTTTGAATTCAGTTTTTTATTTAGAATTTGGTGATTCTTTTACTTAGGATCAAGTGTTTTTTCGAAATTGATTTTTTAATTTAGAATTCATTGGTTTTTATTTAGTATTCAGTGATTTTTATGTAGAATTCAGTGTTTTTTATGTAGAATTCAGTGTTTTTTATTTAGAATTTGCTGTTATTTTGTTTAGAATTCAGTGTTTTTTATTTTGAATTCAAGGTTTTTTATTTAGAATTTTGGTGATTCTTTTACTTAGGATCTGGTGTTTTTTAGAAATTGATTTTTTAAATTTAGAATTCATTGCTCTTTAGTTAGAATTAAGTGATTTTATTTAGAATTCAGGTTTTTATTGAGAATTTAGTGTTTTTATTTTGAATTTGATGTTATTTATTTTTAGAATTCAGTGTTTTTTATTTAGAATTTAGTGTTTTTATGTATAATTATGTTTTTTATTTAGAATTCAGTGGTTTTATTGAGAATTTAGTGTTTTTATTCAGATTTTGGTGGTATTTTATATAGAATTCAGTGCTTTTTATTTAGAATTCAGTGTTTTTATTTAGAATTCAGTGTTTTTTTAGAATTCAGTTTTTTATTTAGAATTTTGTGTTTTTTATTTATAATTTGGTATTTTTAATTTAGAATTCAGTGTTTTTTTTATTTAGAATTCAGTGTTTTTATTTAGAATGCAGTCTTTTTTCATTCACAATTCTGTGCTTTTTATTTACAATTCAGTGTTTTTATGTAGAATTCAGTCCACTTCATTTAGAATTCAGTGCTTTTTATTTAGAATTCGGTGTTTTTATTTAGAATTTGATGTTTTTTTATTTAGAATTCAAGGTTTTTTTATTTAGAATTTGGTGATTCTTTAACTTAGGACCTGGCGTGTTTTAGAAATCAGTGTTTCTTATTTATTGTTTGGTGTTTTTTTATTTAGACATCAGTGTTTTTATTTAAAATTCAGTGGTTTTCTATTTAGAATTCAGTGCTTTTTATTTTAATTTGGTGTTTTTTATTTAGAATTCAGTGTTTTTCATTTAGAATTTGGTGTTTTATATTTAGAATTAAGTGTTTTTATTTTTAATTCAGTGTTTTTCATTTAGAATTCTGTGTTTTTCTATTTAGAATTCAGTGTTTTTTAAATTTAGAATTCAGTGTTTTTTATTTAGAATTCAGTGTTTTTATTTAGAATTCAGTGTTTTTATTTAGAATTCTGTGCTTTTTATTTAGAATTCAGTGATTTTTATTTAGAATTCGATGTTTTTATGTAGAATTTGGTATTTTTTATTTAGTATTCAGTGTTTTGTATTCGGAATTCAGTGTTTTTTGTTTAGAATTCAGTTTGTTTTTAGAATTTATTGTTTTTTATTTAGAATTCAGTGTTTTTCTTATTCAGAATTTAGTGCTTTTTATTTTGATATTGCTGTTTTTTAATTTAGAACTCGGTGTTTTTTATTTAGAATTTGGTGTTTTTTATTTAGAATTAAGTATTTAAAATTTTTGAAATCAGTTTTTTATTTAGAATTTGGTGATTCTTTTACTTAGGATCAAGTGTTTTTTCGAAATTGATTTTTTAATTTAGAATTCATTGGTTTTTATTTAGTATTCAGTGATTTTTATGTAGAATTCAGTGTTTTTTATGTAGAATTCAGTGTTTTTCATTTAGAATTTGCTGTTTTTTTGTTTAGAATTCAGTGTTTTTTATTTTGAATTCAAGGTTTTTTATTTAGAATTTGGTGATTCTTTTACTTAGGATCTGGTGTTTTTTAGAAATTGATTTTTTAATTTAGAATTCATTGCTCTTTAGTTAGAATTAAGTGATTTTATTTAGAATTCAGGTTTTTATTGAGAATTTAGTGTTTTTATTTTGAATTTGATGTTATTTATTTTTAGAATTCAGTGTTTTTTATTTAGAATTTAGTGTTTTTATGTATAATTATGTTTTTTATTTAGAATTCAGTGTTTTTTATTGAGAATTTAGTGTTTTTATTCAGATTTTGGTGGTATTTTATTTAGAATTCAGTGCTTTTTATTTAGAATTCAGTGTTTTTTATTTAGAATTCAGTGGTTTTTTAGAATTAAGTTTTTTATTTAGAATTTTGTGTTTTTATTTAGAATTCTGTTTTTTTATTTAGAATTTGGTATTTTTAATTTAGAATTCAGTGTTTTTTTTATTTAGAATTCAGTGTTTATTTAGAATGCAGTATTTTTTATTCAGAATTCTGTGCTTTTTATTTACAATTCAGTGTTTTTATGTAGAATTCAGTCCACTTTATTTAGAATTCAGTGCTTTTTATTTAGAATTCAGTGTTTTTTTATTCGGATTTTTTATTTAGAATTTTGTGTTATTCATTTAGAATTATGTTTTTTAATTAAGAATTTGGTATTCTTTATTTAGAATTCAGTGTTTTTTATTTAGAATTCACTGTTTTTTATTTAGAATTCCGTGCTTTTTATTTAGAATTCAGTGATTTTTATTTAGAATTCAGTGTTTTTATTTAGAATTTGGTATTTTTTATTTAGAATTCAGTTTTTTATTCAGAATTCAGTGTTTTTGTTTAGAATTCAGTGTGTTTTATTTAGACTTCAGTTTGTTTTTAGAATTTATTGTTTTTTATTTAGAATTCAGTGTTTTTCTTATTCAGAATTTAGTGCTTTTTATTTTGATATTGGTGTTTTTTTATTTAGAACCCTGTGGTTTTTATTTAGAATTTGTTGTTTTTTATTTAAAATTAAGTATTTTAAAAAATTTGAATTCAGTTTTTTATTTAGAATTTGGTGATTCTTTTACTTAGGATCTAGTGTTTTTTCGAAATTGATTTTTTAATTTAGAATTCATTGCTTTTTATTTAGTATTCAGTGATTTTTATGTAGAATTCAGTGTTTTTTATTTAGAATTTGCTGTTTTTTTGTTTAGAATTCAGTCTTTTTTATTTTGAATTCAAGGTTTTTTATTTAGAATTTGGTGATTATTTTACTTAGGATCTGGTGTTTTTTAGAAATAGATTTTTTAATTTAGAATTCATTGCTCTTTATTTAGAATTCAGTGATTTTATTTAGAATTCAGGTTTTTTAATTGAGAATTTAGTGTTTTTATTTAGAATTTGATGTTATTTATTTTTAGAATTCAGTGTTTTTTATTTAGAATTTAGTGTTTTTATGTATAATTCTGTTTTTATTTAGAATTCAGTGGTTTTATTGAGAATTTAGTGTTTTTATTCAGATTTTGGTGGTATTTTATATAGAATTCAGTGCTTTTTATTTAGAATTCAGTGTTTTTATTTAGAATTCAGTGTTTTTTTTAGAATTCAGTTTTTTATTTAGAATTTTGTGTTTTTTATTTATAATTTGGTATTTTTTATTTAGAATTCAGTGTTTTTTTTATTTAGAATTCAGTGTTTTTATTTAGAATGCAGTCTTTTTTCATTCAGAATTCTGTGCTTTTTATTTACAATTCAGTGTTTTTATGTAGAATTCAGTCCACTTCATTTAGAATTCAGTGCTTTTTATTTAGAATTCAGTGTTTTTTTATTCGGGTTTTTTATTTAGAATTTTGTGTTTTTTATTTAGAATTCTGTTTTTTAATTAAGAATTTGTTATTCTTTATTTAGAATTCCGTGCTTTTTATTTAGAATTCAGTGTTTTTATTTAGAATTCGGTGTTTTTATTTAGAATGTGGTATTTTTTTTATTTAGAATTCAGTGTTTTGTATTCGGAATTCAGTGTTTTTTGTTTAGAATTCAGTGTGTTTTATTTAGACTTCAGTTTGTTTTTAGAATTTATTGTTTTTTATTTGGAATTCAGTGTTTTTCTTATTCAGAATTTAGTGCTTTTTATTTTTTATATTGGTGTTTTTTATTTAGAACTCAGTGTTTTTTATTTAGAATTTAGTGTTTTTTATTTAGAATTTGTTGTTTTTTATTTAGAACTCAGTGTTTTTATTTAGAATTTGGTGATTCTTTTACTTAGGATCAAGTGTTTTTTCGAAATTGATTTTTTAATTTAGAATTCATTGGTTTTTATTTAGTATTCAGTGATTTTTATGTAGAATTCAGTGTTTTTTTTATTTAGAATTTGCTGTTTTTTGTTTAGAATTCAGTGTTTTTTATTTTGAATTCAAGGTTTTTTATTTAGAATTTGGTGATTATTTTACTTAGGATCTGGTGTTTTTTAGAAATTGATTTTTTAATTTAGAATTCATTGCTCCTTATTTAGAATTAAGTGATTTTATTTAGAATTCAGGTTTTTTATTGAGAATTTAGTGTTTTTATTTAGAATTTGATGTTATGTATTTTTAGAATTCAGTGTTTTTTATTTAGAATTTAGTTTTTTATGTATAATTCTGTTTTTTTATTTAGAATTCAGTGTTTTTTATTGAGAATTAAGTCTTTTTATTCCGATTTTGGTGGTATTTTATTTAGAATTCAGTGCTTTTTATTTAGAATTCAGTGTTTTTTATTTAGATCTCAGTGTTTTTTTTAGAATTCAGTTTTTTATTTTGAATTTTGTGTTTTTTATTTAGATTTCTGTGTTTTTTATTTAGAATTTGGTATTTTTAATATAGAATTCAGTGTTTTTTTATTTAGAATTCAGTGTTTTTTTATTTAGAATGCAGTATTTTTTTATTCAGAATTCTGTGCTTTTTATTTACAATTCAGTGTTTTTATGTAGAATTCCGTCCACTTTATTTAGAATTCAGTGCTTTTTATTTAGAATTCAGTGTTTTTTTATTCGGATTTTTTATTTAGAATTTTGTGTTTTTTATTTAGAATTCTGTTTTTTAATTAAGAATTTGGTATTCTTTATTTAGAATTCAGTGTTTTTTATTTAGAATTCAGTGTTTTTATTTAGAATTCCGTGCTTTTATTTAGAATTCAGTGATTTTTATTTAGAATTCGGTGTTTTTATTTAGAATTTGATGTTTTTTTATTTAGAATTCAAGGTTTTTTATTTAGAATTTGGTGATTCTTTTACTTAGGACCTGGCGTGTTTTAGAAATCAGTGTTTCTTATTTATTGTTTGGTGTTTTTTTATTTAGACATCAGTGTTTTTATTTAAAATTCAGTGGTTTTCTATTTAGAATTCAGTGCTTTTTATTTTAATTTGGTGTTTTTTATTTAGAATTCAGTGTTTTTCATTTAGAATTTGGTGTTTTATATTTAGAATTAAGTGTTTTTATTTTAAATTCAGTGTTTTTCATTTAGAATTCTGTGTTTTTCTATTTAGAATTCAGTGTTTTTTAAATTTGGAATTCAGTGTTTTTTATTTAGAATTCAGTGTTTTTATTTAGAATTCAGTGTTTTTATTTAGAATTCTGTGCTTTTTATTTAGAATTCAGTGATTTTTATTTAGAATTCGATGTTTTTATGTAGAATTTGGTATTTTTTATTTAGTATTCAGTGTTTTGTATTCGGAATTCAGTGTTTTTTGTTTAGAATTCAGTTTGTTTTTAGAATTTATTGTTTTTTATTTAGAATTCAGTGTTTTTCTTATTCAGAATTTAGTGCTTTTTATTTTGATATTGCTGTTTTTTTATTTAGAACTCGGTGTTTTTTATTTAGAATTTGGTGTTTTTTATTTAGAATTAAGTATTTAAAATTTTTGAATTCAGTTTTTTATTTAGAATTTGGTGATTCTTTTACTTAGGATCAAGTGTTTTTTCGAAATTGATTTTTTAATTTAGAATTCATTGGTTTTTATTTAGTATTCAGTGATTTTTATGTAGAATTCAGTGTTTTTTATGTAGAATTCAGTGTTTTTTATTTAGAATTTGCTGTTTTTTGTTTAGAATTCAGTGTTTTTTATTTTGAATTCAAGGTTTTTTATTTAGAATTTGGTGATTCTTTTACTTAGGATCTGGTGTTTTTTAGAAATTGATTTTTTTAATTTAGAATTCATTGCTCTTTAGTTAGAATTAAGTGATTTTATTTAGAATTCAGGTTTTTATTGAGAATTTAGTGTTTTTATTTTGAATTTGATGTTATTTATTTTTAGAATTCAGTGTTTTTTATTTAGAATTTAGTGTTTTTATGTATAATTATGTTTTTTATTTAGAATTCAGTATTTTTTATTGAGAATTTAGTGTTTTTATTCAGATTTTGGTGGTATTTTATTTAGAATTCAGTGCTTTTTATTTAGAATTCAGTGTTTTTTATTTAGAATTCAGTGGTTTTTTAGAATTCAGTTTTTTATTTAGAATTTTGTGTTTTTATTTAGAATTCTGTGTTTTTTTATTTAGAATTTGGTATTTTTAATTTAGAATTCAGTGTTTTTTTTTATTTAGAATTCACTGTTTATTTAGAATGCAGTATTTTTTATTCAGAATTCTGTGCTTTTTATTTACAATTCAGTGTTTTTATGTAGAATTCAGTCCACTTTATTTAGAATTCAGTGTTTTTTTATTCGGATTTTTTATTTAGAATTTTGTGTTATTTATTTAGAATTATGTTTTTTAATTAAGAATATGGTATTCTTTATTTAGAATTCAGTGTTTTTTATTTAGGATTCAGTGTTTTTTATTTAGAATTCCGTGCTTTTTATTTAGAATTCAGTGATTTTTATTTAGAATTCAGTGTTTTTATTTAGAATTTGGTATTTTTTATTTAGAATTCAGTTTTTTATTCAGAATTCAGTGTTTTTGTTTAGAATTCAGAGTGTTTTATTTAGACTTCAGTTTGTTTTTAGAATTTATTGTTTTTTATTTAGAATTCAGTGTTTTTCTTATTCAGAATTTAGTGCTTTTTATTTTGATATTGGTGTTTTTTTATTTAGAACTCTGTGTTTTTTATATAGAATTTGTTGTTTTTATTTAGAATTAAGTATTTTAAAAAATTTGAATTCAGTTTTTTTATTTAGAATTTGGTGATTCTTTTACTTAGGATCTAGTGTTTTTTCGAAATTGATTTTTTAATTTAGAATTCATTGCTTTTTATTTAGTATTCAGTGATTTTTATGTAGAATTCAGTGTTTTTTATGTAGAATTCAGTGTTTTTATTTAGAATTTGGTATTTTTTATTTAGAATTCAGTTTTTTATTCAGAATTCAGTGTTTTTGTTTAGAATTCAGTGTGTTTTATTTAGACTTCAGTTTGTTTTTAGAATTTATTGTTTTTTATTTAGAATTCAGTGTTTTTCTTATTCAGAATTTAGTGCTTTTTATTTTGATATTGGTGTTTTTTTATTTAGAACCCTGTGTTTTTTATTTAGAATTTGTTGTTTTTTATTTAGAATTAAGTATTTTAAAAAATTTGAATTCAGTTTTTTATTTAGAATTTGGTGATTCTTTTACTTAGGATCTAGTGTTTTTTCGAAATTGATTTTTTAATTTAGAATTCATTGCTTTTTATTTAGTATTCAGTGATTTTTATGTAGAATTCAGTGTTTTTTATGTAGAATTCAGTGTTTTTTATTTAAAAATTTGCTGTTTTTTTGTTTAGAATTCAGTCTTTTTTATTTTGAATTCAAGGTTTTTTATTTAGAATTTGGTGATTATTTTACTTAGGATCTGGTGTTTTTTAGAAATAGATTTTTTAATTTAGAATTCATTGCTCTTTATTTAGAATTCAGTGATTTTATTTAGAATTCAGGTTTTTTAATTGAGAATTTAGTGTTTTTATTTAGAATTTGATGTTATTTATATTTAGAATTCAGTGTTTTTTATTTAGAATTTAGTGTTTTTATGTATAATTCTGTTTTTTATTTAGAATTCAGTGGTTTTATTGAGAATTTAGTGTTTTTATTCAGATTTTGGTAGTATTTTATATAGAATTCAGTGCTTTTTATTTAGAATTCAGTGTTTTTATTTAGAATTCAGTGTTTTTTTTAGAATTCAGTTTTTTATTTAGAATTTTGTGTTTTTTATTTATAATTTGGTATTTTTAATTTACAATTCAGTGTTTTTTTATTTAGAATTCAGTGTTTTTATTTAGAATGCAGTCTTTTTTCATTCAGAATTCTGTGCTTTTTATTTACAATTCAGTGTTTTTATGTAGAATTCAGTCCACTTCATTTAGAATTCAGTGCTTTTTATTTAGAATTCAGTGTTTTTTTATTCGGGTTTTTTATTTAGAATTTTGTGTTTTTTATTTAGAATTCTGTTTTTTAATTAAGAATTTGTTATTCTTTATTTAGAATTCCGTGCTTTTTATTTAGAATTCAGTGTTTTTATTTAGAATTCGGTGTTTTTATTTAGAATGTGGTATTTTTTTATTTAGAATTCAGTGTTTTGTATTCGGAATTCAGTGTTTTTTGTTTAGAATTCAGTGTGTTTTATTTAGACTTCAGTTTGTTTTTAGAATTTATTGTTTTTTATTTAGAATTCAGTGTTTTTCTTATTCAGAATTTAGTGCTTTTTATTTTTTATATTGGTGTTTTTTATTTAGAACTCAGTGTTTTTTATTTAGAATTTAGTGTTTTTTATTTAGAATTTGTTGTTTTTTATTTAGAACTCAGTGTTTTTTATTTAGAATTTGGTGATTCTTTTACTTAGGATCAAGTGTTTTTTCGAAATTGATTTTTTAATTTAGAATTCATTGGTTTTTATTTAGTATTCAGTGATTTTTATGTAGAATTCAGTGTTTTTTTTATTTAGAATTTGCTGTTTTTTGTTTAGAATTCAGTGTTTTTTATTTTGAATTCAAGGTTTTTTATTTAGAATTTGGTGATTATTTTACTTAGGATCTGGTGTTTTTTAGAAATTGATTTTTTAATTTAGAATTCATTGCTCCTTATTTAGAATTAAGTGATTTTATTTAGAATTCAGGTTTTTTATTGAGAATTTAGTGTTTTTATTTAGAATTTGATGTTATGTATTTTTAGAATTCAGTGTTTTTTATTTAGAATTTAGTTTTTTATGTATAATTCTGTTTTTTATTTAGAATTCAGTGTTTTTTATTGAGAATTAAGTCTTTTTATTCCGATTTTGGTGGTATTTTATTTAGAATTCAGTGCTTTTTATTTAGAATTCAGTGTTTTTTATTTAGATCTCAGTGTTTTTTTTAGAATTCAGTTTTTTATTTTGAATTTTGTGTTTTTTATTTAGATTTCTGTGTTTTTTATTTAGAATTTGGTATTTTTAATATAGAATTCAGTGTTTTTTTATTTAGAATTCAGTGTTTTTTTATTTAGAATGCAGTATTTTTTTATTCAGAATTCTGTGCTTTTTATTTACAATTCAGTGTTTTTATGTAGAATTCCGTCCACTTTATTTAGAATTCAGTGCTTTTTATTTAGAATTCAGTGTTTTTTTATTCGGATATTTTATTTAGAATTTTGTGTTTTTTATTTAGAATTCTGTTTTTTAATTAAGAATTTGGTATTCTTTATTTAGAATTCAGTGTTTTTTATTTAGAATTCAGTGTTTTTATTTAGAATTCCGTGCTTTTATTTAGAATTCAGTGATTTTTATTTAGAATTCGGTGTTTTTATTTAGAATTTGATGTTTTTTTATTTAGAATTCAAGGTTTTTATTTAGAATTTGGTGATTCTTTTACTTAGGACCTGGCGTGTTTTAGAAATCAGTGTTTCTTATTTATTGTTTGGTGTTTTTTTATTTAGACATCAGTGTTTTTATTTAAAATTCAGTGGTTTTCTATTTAGAATTCAGTGCTTTTTATTTTAATTTGGTGTTTTTTATTTAGAATTCAGTGTTTTTCATTTAGAATTTGGTGTTTTATATTTAGAATTAAGTGTTTTTATTTTAAATTCAGTGTTTTTCATTTAGAATTCTGTGTTTTTCTATTTAGAATTCAGTGTTTTTTAAATTTGGAATTCAGTGTTTTTTATTTAGAATTCAGTGTTTTTATTTAGAATTCAGTGTTTTTATTTAGAATTCTGTGCTTTTTATTTAGAATTCAGTGATTTTTATTTAGAATTCGATGTTTTTATGTAGAATTTGGTATTTTTTATTTAGTATTCAGTGTTTTGTATTCGGAATTCAGTGTTTTTTGTTTAGAATTCAGTTTGTTTTTAGAATTTATTGTTTTTTATTTAGAATTCAGTGTTTTTCTTATTCAGAATTTAGTGCTTTTTATTTTGATATTGCTGTTTTTTTATTTAGAACTCGGTGTTTTTTATTTAGAATTTGGTGTTTTTTATTTAGAATTAAGTATTTAAAATTTTTGACTTCAGTTTTTTATTTAGAATTTGGTGATTCTTTTACTTAGGATCAAGTGTTTTTTCGAAATTGATTTTTTAATTTAGAATTCATTGGTTTTTATTTAGTATTCAGTGATTTTTATGTAGAATTCAGTGTTTTTTATGTAGAATTCAGTGTTTTTTATTTAGAATTTGCTGTTTTTTTGTTTAGAATTCAGTGTTTTTTATTTTGAATTCAAGGTTTTTTATTTAGAATTTGGTGATTCTTTTACTTAGGATCTGGTGTTTTTTAGAAATTGATTTTTTTAATTTAGAATTCATTGCTCTTTAGTTAGAATTAAGTGATTTTATTTAGAATTCAGGTTTTTATTGAGAATTTAGTGTTTTTATTTTGAATTCAAGGTTTTTTATTTAGAATTTGGTGATTCTTTTACTTAGGATCTGGTGTTTTTTAGAAATTGATTTTTTTAATTTAGAATTCATTGCTCTTTAGTTAGAATTAAGTGATTTTATTTAGAATTCAGGTTTTTATTGAGAATTTAGTGTTTTTATTCAGATTTTGGTGGTATTTTATATAGAATTCAGTGCTTTTTATTTAGAATTCAGTGTTTTTATTTAGAATTCAGTGTTTTTTTTAGAATTCAGTTTTTTATTTAGAATTTTGTGTTTTTTATTTATAATTTGGTATTTTTAATTTAGAATTCAGTGTTTTTTTATTTAGAATTCAGTGTTTTTATTTAGAATGCAGTCTTTTTTCATTCAGAATTCTGTGCTTTTTATTTACAATTCAGTGTTTTTATGTAGAATTCAGTCCACTTCATTTAGAATTCAGTGCTTTTTATTTAGAATTCGGTGTTTTTATTTAGAATTTGATGTTTTTTTATTTAGAATTCAAGGTTTTTTTATTTAGAATTTGGTGATTCTTTTACTTAGGACCTGGCATGTTTTAGAAATCAGTGTTTCTTATTTATTGTTTGGTGTTTTTTTATTTAGACATCAGTGTTTTTATTTAAAATTCAGTGGTTTTCTATTTAGAATTCAGTGCTTTTTATTTTAATTTGGTGTTTTTTATTTAGAATTCAGTGTTTTTCATTTAGAATTTGGTGTTTTATATTTAGAATTAAGTGTTTTTATTTTAAATTCAGTGTTTTTCATTTAGAATTCTGTGTTTTTCTATTTAGAATTCAGTGTTTTTTAAATTTAGAATTCAGTGTTTTTTATTTAGAATTCAGTGTTTTTATTTAGAATTCAGTGTTTTTATTTAGAATTCTGTGCTTTTTATTTAGAATTCAGTGATTTTTATTTAGAATTCGATGTTTTTATGTAGAATTTGGTATTTTTTATTTAGTATTCAGTGTTTTGTATTCGGAATTCAGTGTTTTTTGTTTAGAATTCAGTTTGTTTTTAGAATTTATTGTTTTTTATTTAGAATTCAGTGTTTTTCTTATTCAGAATTTAGTGCTTTTTATTTTGATATTGCTGTTTTTTAATTTAGAACTCGGTGTTTTTTATTTAGAATTTGGTGTTTTTTATTTAGAATTAAGTATTTAAAATTTTTGAATTCAGTTTTTTATTTAGAATTTGGTGATTCTTTTACTTAGGATCAAGTGTTTTTTCGAAATTGATTTTTTAATTTAGAATTCATTGGTTTTTATTTAGTATTCAGTGATTTTTATGTAGAATTCAGTGTTTTTTATGTAGAATTCAGTGTTTTTTATTTAGAATTTGCTGTTTTTTGTTTAGAATTCAGTGTTTTTTATTTTGAATTCAAGGTTTTTTATTTAGAATTTGGTGATTCTTTTACTTAGGATCTGGTGTTTTTTAGAAATTGATTTTTTTAATTTAGAATTCATTGCTCTTTAGTTAGAATTAAGTGATTTTATTTAGAATTCAGGTTTTTATTGAGAATTTAGTGTTTTTATTTTGAATTTGATGTTATTTATTTTTAGAATTCAGTGTTTTTTATTTAGAATTTAGTGTTTTTATGTATAATTATGTTTTTTATTTAGAATTCAGTATTTTTTATTGAGAATTTAGTGTTTTTATTCAGATTTTGGTGGTATTTTATTTAGAATTCAGTGCTTTTTATTTAGAATTCAGTGTTTTTTATTTAGAATTCAGTGGTTTTTTAGAATTCAGTTTTTTATTTAGAATTTTGTGTTTTTATTTAGAATTCTGTGTTTTTTTATTTAGAATTTGGTATTTTTAATTTAGAATTCAGTGTTTTTTTTTATTTAGAATTCACTGTTTATTTAGAATGCAGTATTTTTTATTCAGAATTCTGTGCTTTTTATTTACAATTCAGTGTTTTTATGTAGAATTCAGTCCACTTTATTTAGAATTCAGTGCTTTTTATTTAGAATTCAGTGTTTTTTTATTCGGATTTTTTATTTAGAATTTTGTGTTATTTATTTAGAATTATGTTTTTTAATTAAGAATATGGTATTCTTTATTTAGAATTCAGTGTTTTTTATTTAGGATTCAGTGTTTTTTATTTAGAATTCCGTGCTTTTTATTTAGAATTCAGTGATTTTTATTTAGAATTCAGTGTTTTTATTTAGAATTTGGTATTTTTTATTTAGAATTCAGTTTTTTATTCAGAATTCAGTGTTTTTGTTTAGAATTCAGTGTGTTTTATTTAGACTTCAGTTTGTTTTTAGAATTTATTGTTTTTTATTTAGAATTCAGTGTTTTTCTTATTCAGAATTTAGTGCTTTTTATTTTGATATTGGTGTTTTTTTATTTAGAACTCTGTGTTTTTTATATAGAATTTGTTGTTTTTTATTTAGAATTAAGTATTTTAAAAAATTTGAATTCAGTTTTTTATTTAGAATTTGGTGATTCTTTTACTTAGGATCTAGTGTTTTTTCGAAATTGATTTTTTAATTTAGAATTCATTGTTTTTTATTTAGTATTCAGTGATTTTTATGTAGAATTCAGTGTTTTTTATGTAGAATTCAGTGTTTTTATTTAGAATTTGGTATTTTTTATTTAGAATTCAGTTTTTTATTTTGAATTTTGTGTTTTTTATTTAGATTTCTGTGTTTTTTATTTAGAATTTGGTATTTTTAATATAGAATTCAGTGTTTTTTTATTTAGAATTCAGTGTTTTTTTATTTAGAATGCAGTATTTTTTTATTCAGAATTCTGTGCTTTTTATTTACAATTCAGTGTTTTTATGTAGAATTCCGTCCACTTTATTTAGAATTCAGTGCTTTTTATTTAGAATTCAGTGTTTTTTTATTCGGATATTTTATTTAGAATTTTGTGTTTTTTATTTAGAATTCTGTTTTTTAATTAAGAATTTGGTATTCTTTATTTAGAATTCAGTGTTTTTTATTTAGAATTCAGTGTTTTTATTTAGAATTCCGTGCTTTTATTTAGAATTCAGTGATTTTTATTTAGAATTCGGTGTTTTTATTTAGAATTTGATGTTTTTTTATTTAGAATTCAAGGTTTTTATTTAGAATTTGGTGATTCTTTTACTTAGGACCTGGCGTGTTTTAGAAATCAGTGTTTCTTATTTATTGTTTGGTGTTTTTTTATTTAGACATCAGTGTTTTTATTTAAAATTCAGTGGTTTTCTATTTAGAATTCAGTGCTTTTTATTTTAATTTGGTGTTTTTTATTTAGAATTCAGTGTTTTTCATTTAGAATTTGGTGTTTTATATTTAGAATTAAGTGTTTTTATTTTAAATTCAGTGTTTTTCATTTAGAATTCTGTGTTTTTCTATTTAGAATTCAGTGTTTTTTAAATTTGGAATTCAGTGTTTTTTATTTAGAATTCAGTGTTTTTATTTAGAATTCAGTGTTTTTATTTAGAATTCTGTGCTTTTTATTTAGAATTCAGTGATTTTTATTTAGAATTCGATGTTTTTATGTAGAATTTGGTATTTTTTATTTAGTATTCAGTGTTTTGTATTCGGAATTCAGTGTTTTTTGTTTAGAATTCAGTTTGTTTTTAGAATTTATTGTTTTTTATTTAGAATTCAGTGTTTTTCTTATTCAGAATTTAGTGCTTTTTATTTTGATATTGCTGTTTTTTTATTTAGAACTCGGTGTTTTTTATTTAGAATTTGGTGTTTTTTATTTAGAATTAAGTATTTAAAATTTTTGACTTCAGTTTTTTATTTAGAATTTGGTGATTCTTTTACTTAGGATCAAGTGTTTTTTCGAAATTGATTTTTTAATTTAGAATTCATTGGTTTTTATTTAGTATTCAGTGATTTTTATGTAGAATTCAGTGTTTTTTATGTAGAATTCAGTGTTTTTTATTTAGAATTTGCTGTTTTTTTGTTTAGAATTCAGTGTTTTTTATTTTGAATTCAAGGTTTTTTATTTAGAATTTGGTGATTCTTTTACTTAGGATCTGGTGTTTTTTAGAAATTGATTTTTTTAATTTAGAATTCATTGCTCTTTAGTTAGAATTAAGTGATTTTATTTAGAATTCAGGTTTTTATTGAGAATTTAGTGTTTTTATTTTGAATTCAAGGTTTTTTATTTAGAATTTGGTGATTCTTTTACTTAGGATCTGGTGTTTTTTAGAAATTGATTTTTTTAATTTAGAATTCATTGCTCTTTAGTTAGAATTAAGTGATTTTATTTAGAATTCAGGTTTTTATTGAGAATTTAGTGTTTTTATTCAGATTTTGGTGGTATTTTATATAGAATTCAGTGCTTTTTATTTAGAATTCAGTGTTTTTATTTAGAATTCAGTGTTTTTTTTAGAATTCAGTTTTTTATTTAGAATTTTGTGTTTTTTATTTATAATTTGGTATTTTTAATTTAGAATTCAGTGTTTTTTTATTTAGAATTCAGTGTTTTTATTTAGAATGCAGTCTTTTTTCATTCAGAATTCTGTGCTTTTTATTTACAATTCAGTGTTTTTATGTAGAATTCAGTCCACTTCATTTAGAATTCAGTGCTTTTTATTTAGAATTCGGTGTTTTTATTTAGAATTTGATGTTTTTTTATTTAGAATTCAAGGTTTTTTTATTTAGAATTTGGTGATTCTTTTACTTAGGACCTGGCATGTTTTAGAAATCAGTGTTTCTTATTTATTGTTTGGTGTTTTTTTATTTAGACATCAGTGTTTTTATTTAAAATTCAGTGGTTTTCTATTTAGAATTCAGTGCTTTTTATTTTAATTTGGTGTTTTTTATTTAGAATTCAGTGTTTTTCATTTAGAATTTGGTGTTTTATATTTAGAATTAAGTGTTTTTATTTTAAATTCAGTGTTTTTCATTTAGAATTCTGTGTTTTTCTATTTAGAATTCAGTGTTTTTTAAATTTAGAATTCAGTGTTTTTTATTTAGAATTCAGTGTTTTTATTTAGAATTCAGTGTTTTTATTTAGAATTCTGTGCTTTTTATTTAGAATTCAGTGATTTTTATTTAGAATTCGATGTTTTTATGTAGAATTTGGTATTTTTTATTTAGTATTCAGTGTTTTGTATTCGGAATTCAGTGTTTTTTGTTTAGAATTCAGTTTGTTTTTAGAATTTATTGTTTTTTATTTAGAATTCAGTGTTTTTCTTATTCAGAATTTAGTGCTTTTTATTTTGATATTGCTGTTTTTTAATTTAGAACTCGGTGTTTTTTATTTAGAATTTGGTGTTTTTTATTTAGAATTAAGTATTTAAAATTTTTGAATTCAGTTTTTTATTTAGAATTTGGTGATTCTTTTACTTAGGATCAAGTGTTTTTTCGAAATTGATTTTTTAATTTAGAATTCATTGGTTTTTATTTAGTATTCAGTGATTTTTATGTAGAATTCAGTGTTTTTTATGTAGAATTCAGTGTTTTTTATTTAGAATTTGCTGTTTTTTGTTTAGAATTCAGTGTTTTTTATTTTGAATTCAAGGTTTTTTATTTAGAATTTGGTGATTCTTTTACTTAGGATCTGGTGTTTTTTAGAAATTGATTTTTTTAATTTAGAATTCATTGCTCTTTAGTTAGAATTAAGTGATTTTATTTAGAATTCAGGTTTTTATTGAGAATTTAGTGTTTTTATTTTGAATTTGATGTTATTTATTTTTAGAATTCAGTGTTTTTTATTTAGAATTTAGTGTTTTTATGTATAATTATGTTTTTTATTTAGAATTCAGTATTTTTTATTGAGAATTTAGTGTTTTTATTCAGATTTTGGTGGTATTTTATTTAGAATTCAGTGCTTTTTATTTAGAATTCAGTGTTTTTTATTTAGAATTCAGTGGTTTTTTAGAATTCAGTTTTTTATTTAGAATTTTGTGTTTTTATTTAGAATTCTGTGTTTTTTTATTTAGAATTTGGTATTTTTAATTTAGAATTCAGTGTTTTTTTTTATTTAGAATTCACTGTTTATTTAGAATGCAGTATTTTTTATTCAGAATTCTGTGCTTTTTATTTACAATTCAGTGTTTTTATGTAGAATTCAGTCCACTTTATTTAGAATTCAGTGCTTTTTATTTAGAATTCAGTGTTTTTTTATTCGGATTTTTTATTTAGAATTTTGTGTTATTTATTTAGAATTATGTTTTTTAATTAAGAATATGGTATTCTTTATTTAGAATTCAGTGTTTTTTATTTAGGATTCAGTGTTTTTTATTTAGAATTCCGTGCTTTTTATTTAGAATTCAGTGATTTTTATTTAGAATTCAGTGTTTTTATTTAGAATTTGGTATTTTTTATTTAGAATTCAGTTTTTTATTCAGAATTCAGTGTTTTTGTTTAGAATTCAGTGTGTTTTATTTAGACTTCAGTTTGTTTTTAGAATTTATTGTTTTTTATTTAGAATTCAGTGTTTTTCTTATTCAGAATTTAGTGCTTTTTATTTTGATATTGGTGTTTTTTTATTTAGAACTCTGTGTTTTTTATATAGAATTTGTTGTTTTTTATTTAGAATTAAGTATTTTAAAAAATTTGAATTCAGTTTTTTATTTAGAATTTGGTGATTCTTTTACTTAGGATCTAGTGTTTTTTCGAAATTGATTTTTTAATTTAGAATTCATTGTTTTTTATTTAGTATTCAGTGATTTTTATGTAGAATTCAGTGTTTTTTATGTAGAATTCAGTGTTTTTATTTAGAATTTGGTATTTTTTATTTAGAATTCAGTTTTTTATTCAGAATTCAGTGTTTTTGTTTAGAATTCAGTGTGTTTTATTTAGACTTCAGTTTGTTTTTAGAATTTATTGTTTTTTATTTAGAATTCAGTGTTTTTCTTATTCAGAATTTAGTGCTTTTTATTTTGATATTGGTGTTTTTTTATTTAGAACCCTGTGTTTTTTATTTAGAATTTGTTGTTTTTTATTTAGAATTAAGTATTTTAAAAAATTTGAATTCAGTTTTTTATTTAGAATTTGGTGATTCTTTTACTTAGGATCTAGTGTTTTTTCGAAATTGATTTTTTAATTTAGAATTCATTGCTCTTTATTTAGTATTCAGTGATTTTTATGTAGAATTCAGTGTTTTTTATGTAGAATTCAGTGTTTTTTATTTAGAATTTGCTGTTTTTTTGTTTAGAATTCAGTCTTTTTTATTTTGAATTCAAGGTTTTTTATTTAGAATTTGGTGATTATTTTACTTAGGATCTGGTGTTTTTTAGAAATAGATTTTTTAATTTAGAATTCATTGCTCTTTATTTAGAATTCAGTGATTTTATTTAGAATTCAGGTTTTTTAATTGAGAATTTAGTGTTTTTATTTAGAATTTGATGTTATTTATTTTTAGAATTCAGTGTTTTTTATTTAGAATTTAGTGTTTTTATGTATAATTCTGTTTTTTATTTAGAATTCAGTGGTTTTATTGAGAATTTAGTGTTTTTATTCAGATTTTGGTGGTATTTTATATAGAATTCAGTGCTTTTTATTTAGAATTCAGTGTTTTTATTTAGAATTCAGTGTTTTTTTAGAATTCAGTTTTTTATTTAGAATTTTGTGTTTTTTATTTATAATTTGGTATTTTTAATTTAGAATTCAGTGTTTTTTTATTTAGAATTCAGTGTTTTTATTTAGAATGCAGTCTTTTTTCATTCAGAATTCTGTGCTTTTTATTTACAATTCAGTGTTTTTATGTAGAATTCAGTCCACTTCATTTAGAATTCAGTGCTTTTTATTTAGAATTCAGTGTTTTTTTATTCGGGTTTTTTATTTAGAATTTTGTGTTTTTTATTTAGAATTCTGTTTTTTAATTAAGAATTTTTTATTCTTTATTTAGAATTCCGTGCTTTTTATTTAGAATTCAGTGTTTTTATTTAGAATTCGGTGTTTTTATTTAGAATGTGGTATTTTTTTATTTAGAATTCAGTGTTTTGTATTCGGAATTCAGTGTTTTTTGTTTAGAATTCAGTGTGTTTTATTTAGACTTCAGTTTGTTTTTAGAATTTATTGTTTTTTATTTAGAATTCAGTGTTTTTCTTATTCAGAATTTAGTGCTTTTTATTTTTTATATTGGTGTTTTTTATTTAGAACTCAGTGTTTTTTATTTAGAATTTAGTGTTTTTTATTTAGAATTTGTTGTTTTTTATTTAGAACTCAGTGTTTTTTATTTATAATTTGGTGATTCTTTTACTTAGGATCAAGTGTTTTTTCGAAATTGATTTTTTAATTTAGAATTCATTGGTTTTTATTTAGTATTCAGTGATTTTTATGTAGAATTCAGTGTTTTTTTTATTTAGAATTTGCTGTTTTTTGTTTAGAATTCAGTGTTTTTTATTTTGAATTCAAGGTTTTTTATTTAGAATTTGGTGATTATTTTACTTAGGATCTGGTGTTTTTTAGAAATTGATTTTTTAATTTAGAATTCATTGCTCCTTATTTAGAATTAAGTGATTTTATTTAGAATTCAGGTTTTTTATTGAGAATTTAGTGTTTTTATTTAGAATTTGATGTTATGTATTTTTAGAATTCAGTGTTTTTTATTTAGAATTTAGTTTTTTATGTATAATTCTGTTTTTTTATTTAGAATTCAGTGTTTTTTATTGAGAATTAAGTGTTTTTATTCCGATTTTGGTGGTATTTTATTTAGAATTCAGTGCTTTTTATTTAGAATTCAGTGTTTTTTATTTAGATCTCAGTGTTTTTTTTAGAATTCAGTTTTTTATTTTGAATTTTGTGGTTTTTATTTAGATTTCTGTGTTTTTTATTTAGAATTTGGTATTTTTAATATAGAATTCAGTGTTTTTTTATTTAGAATTCAGTGTTTTTTATTTAGAATGCAGTATTTTTTTATTCAGAATTCTGTGCTTTTTATTTACAATTCAGTGTTTTTATGTAGAATTCCGTCCACTTTATTTAGAATTCAGTGCTTTTTATTTAGAATTCAGTGTTTTTTTATTCGGATTTTTTATTTAGAATTTTGTGTTTTTTATTTAGAATTCTGTTTTTTAATTAAGAATTTGGTATTCTTTATTTAGAATTCAGTGTTTTTTATTTAGAATTCAGTGTTTTTATTTAGAATTCCGTGCTTTTATTTAGAATTCAGTGATTTTTATTTAGAATTCGGTGTTTTTATTTAGAATTTGATGTTTTTTTATTTAGAATTCAAGGTTTTTTTATTTAGAATTTGGTGATTCTTTTACTTAGGACCTGGCGTGTTTTAGAAATCAGTGTTTCTTATTTATTGTTTGGTGTTTTTTTTATTTAGACATCAGTGTTTTTATTTAAAATTCAGTGGTTTTCTATTTAGAATTCAGTGCTTTTTATTTTAATTTGGTGTTTTTTATTTAGAATTCAGTGTTTTTCATTTAGAATTTGGTGTTTTATATTTAGAATTAAGTGTTTTTATTTTAAATTCAGTGTTTTTCATTTAGAATTCTGTGTTTTTCTATTTAGAATTCAGTGTTTTTTAAATTTAGAATTCAGTGTTTTTTATTTAGAATTCAGTGTTTTTATTTAGAATTCAGTGTTTTTATTTAGAATTCTGTGCTTTTTATTTAGAATTCAGTGATTTTTATTTAGAATTCGATGTTTTTATGTAGAATTTGGTATTTTTTATTTAGTATTCAGTGTTTTGTATTCGGAATTCAGTGTTTTTTGTTTAGAATTCAGTTTGTTTTTAGAATTTATTGTTTTTTATTTAGAATTCAGTGTTTTTCTTATTCAGAATTTAGTGCTTTTTATTTTGATATTGCTGTTTTTTAATTTAGAACTCGGTGTTTTTTATTTAGAATTCAGTGTTTTTTATTTAGAATTCAGTGGTTTTTTAGAATTCAGTTTTTTATTTAGAATTTTGTGTTTTTATTTAGAATTCTGTGTTTTTTTATTTAGAATTTGGTATTTTTAATTTAGAATTCAGTGTTTTTTTTATTTAGAATTCACTGTTTATTTAGAATGCAGTATTTTTTATTCAGAATTCTGTGCTTTTTATTTACAATTCAGTGTTTTTATGTAGAATTCAGTCCACTTTATTTAGAATTCAGTGCTTTTTATTTAGAATTCAGTGTTTTTTTATTCGGGTTTTTTATTTAGAATTTTGTGTTTTTTATTTAGAATTCTGTTTTTTAATTAAGAATTTGTTATTCTTTATTTAGAATTCCGTGCTTTTTATTTAGAATTCAGTGTTTTTATTTAGAATTCGGTGTTTTTATTTAGAATGTGGTATTTTTTTATTTAGAATTCAGTGTTTTGTATTCGGAATTCAGTGTTTTTTGTTTAGAATTCAGTGTGTTTTATTTAGACTTCAGTTTGTTTTTAGAATTTATTGTTTTTTATTTAGAATTCAGTGTTTTTCTTATTCAGAATTTAGTGCTTTTTATTTTTTATATTGGTGTTTTTTATTTAGAACTCAGTGTTTTTTATTTAGAATTTAGTGTTTTTTATTTAGAATTTGTTGTTTTTTATTTAGAACTCAGTGTTTTTTATTTAGAATTTGGTGATTCTTTTACTTAGGATCAAGTGTTTTTTCGAAATTGATTTTTTAATTTAGAATTCATTGGTTTTTATTTAGTATTCAGTGATTTTTATGTAGAATTCAGTGTTTTTTTATTTAGAATTTGCTGTTTTTTGTTTAGAATTCAGTGTTTTTTATTTTGAATTCAAGGTTTTTTATTTAGAATTTGGTGATTATTTTACTTAGGATCTGGTGTTTTTTAGAAATTGATTTTTTAATTTAGAATTCATTGCTCCTTATTTAGAATTAAGTGATTTTATTTAGAATTCAGGTTTTTTATTGAGAATTTAGTGTTTTTATTTAGAATTTGATGTTATGTATTTTTAGAATTCAGTGTTTTTTATTTAGAATTTAGTTTTTTATGTATAATTCTGTTTTTTTATTTAGAATTCAGTGTTTTTTATTGAGAATTAAGTGTTTTTATTCCGATTTTGGTGGTATTTTATTTAGAATTCAGTGCTTTTTATTTAGAATTCAGTGTTTTTTATTTAGATCTCAGTGTTTTTTTTAGAATTCAGTTTTTTATTTTGAATTTTGTGGTTTTTATTTAGATTTCTGTGTTTTTTATTTAGAATTTGGTATTTTTAATATAGAATTCAGTGTTTTTTTATTTAGAATTCAGTGTTTTTTATTTAGAATGCAGTATTTTTTTATTCAGAATTCTGTGCTTTTTATTTACAATTCAGTGTTTTTATGTAGAATTCCGTCCACTTTATTTAGAATTCAGTGCTTTTTATTTAGAATTCAGTGTTTTTTTATTCGGATTTTTTATTTAGAATTTTGTGTTTTTTATTTAGAATTCTGTTTTTTAATTAAGAATTTGGTATTCTTTATTTAGAATTCAGTGTTTTTTATTTAGAATTCAGTGTTTTTATTTAGAATTCCGTGCTTTTATTTAGAATTCAGTGATTTTTATTTAGAATTCGGTGTTTTTATTTAGAATTTGATGTTTTTTTATTTAGAATTCAAGGTTTTTTTATTTAGAATTTGGTGATTCTTTTACTTAGGACCTGGCGTGTTTTAAAAATCAGTGTTTCTTATTTATTGTTTGGTGTTTTTTTTATTTAGACATCAGTGTTTTTATTTAAAATTCAGTGGTTTTCTATTTAGAATTCAGTGCTTTTTATTTTAATTTGGTGTTTTTTATTTAGAATTCAGTGTTTTTCATTTAGAATTTGGTGTTTTATATTTAGAATTAAGTGTTTTTATTTTAAATTCAGTGTTTTTCATTTAGAATTCTGTGTTTTTCTATTTAGAATTCAGTGTTTTTTAAATTTAGAATTCAGTGTTTTTTATTTAGAATTCAGTGTTTTTATTTAGAATTCAGTCTTTTTATTTAGAATTCTGTGCTTTTTATTTAGAATTCAGTGATTTTTATTTAGAATTCGATGTTTTTATGTAGAATTTGGTATTTTTTATTTAGTATTCAGTGTTTTGTATTCGGAATTCAGTGTTTTTTGTTTAGAATTCAGTTTGTTTTTAGAATTTATTGTTTTTTATTTAGAATTCAGTGTTTTTCTTATTCAGAATTTAGTGCTTTTTATTTTGATATTGCTGTTTTTTAATTTAGAACTCGGTGTTTTTTATTTTAAATTCAGTGTTTTTCATTTAGAATTCTGTGTTTTTCTATTTAGAATTCAGTGTTTTTTAAATTTGGAATTCAGTGTTTTTTATTTAGAATTCAGTGTTTTTATTTAGAATTCAGTGTTTTTATTTAGAATTCTGTGCTTTTTATTTAGAATTCAGTGATTTTTATTTAGAATTCGATGTTTTTATGTAGAATTTGGTATTTTTTATTTAGTATTCAGTGTTTTGTATTCGGAATTCAGTGTTTTTTGTTTAGAATTCAGTTTGTTTTTAGAATTTATTGTTTTTTATTTAGAATTCAGTGTTTTTCTTATTCAGAATTTAGTGCTTTTTATTTTGATATTGCTGTTTTTTAATTTAGAACTCGGTGTTTTTTATTTAGAATTTGGTGATTCTTTTACTTAGGATCAAGTGTTTTTTCGAAATTGATTTTTTAATTTAGAATTCATTGGTTTTTATTTAGTATTCAGTGATTTTTATGTAGAATTCAGTGTTTTTTATGTAGAATTCAGTGTTTTTTATTTAGAATTTGCTGTTTTTTTGTTTAGAATTCAGTGTTTTTTATTTTGAATTCAAGGTTTTTTATTTAGAATTTGGTGATTCTTTTACTTAGGATCTGGTGTTTTTTAGAAATTGATTTTTTTAATTTAGAATTCATTGCTCTTTAGTTAGAATTAAGTGATTTTATTTAGAATTCAGGTTTTTATTGAGAATTTAGTGTTTTTATTTTGAATTTGATGTTATTTATTTTTAGAATTCAGTGTTTTTTATTTAGAATTTAGTGTTTTTATGTATAATTATGTTTTTTATTTAGAATTCAGTGGTTTTATTGAGAATTTAGTGTTTTTATTCAGATTTTGGTGGTATTTTATATAAAATTCAGTGCTTTTTATTTAGAATTCAGTGTTTTTATTTAGAATTCAGTGTTTTTTTAGAATTCAGTTTTTTATTTAGAATTTTGTGTTTTTTATTTATAATTTGGTATTTTTAATTTAGAATTCAGTGTTTTTTTTATTTAGAATTCAGTGTTTTTATTTAGAATGCAGTCTTTTTTCATTCACAATTCTGTGCTTTTTATTTACAATTCAGTGTTTTTATGTAGAATTCAGTCCACTTCATTTAGAATTCAGTGCTTTTTATTTAGAATTCGGTGTTTTTATTTAGAATTTGATGTTTTTTTATTTAGAATTCAAGGTTTTTTTATTTAGAATTTGGTGATTCTTTTACTTAGGACCTGGCGTGTTTTAGAAATCAGTGTTTCTTATTTATTGTTTGGTGTTTTTTTATTTAGACATCAGTGTTTTTATTTAAAATTCAGTGGTTTTCTATTTAGAATTCAGTGCTTTTTATTTTAATTTGGTGTTTTTTATTTAGAATTCAGTGTTTTTCATTTAGAATTTGGTGTTTTATATTTAGAATTAAGTGTTTTTATTTTGAATTCAGTGTTTTTCATTTAGAATTCTGTGTTTTTCTATTTAGAATTCAGTGTTTTTTAAATTTAGAATTCAGTGTTTTTTATTTAGAATTCAGTGTTTTTATTTAGAATTCAGTGTTTTTATTTAGAATTCTGTGCTTTTTATTTAGAATTCAGTGATTTTTATTTAGAATTCGATGTTTTTATGTAGAATTTGGTATTTTTTATTTAGTATTCAGTGTTTTGTATTCGGAATTCAGTGTTTTTTGTTTAGAATTCAGTTTGTTTTTAGAATTTATAGTTTTTTATTTAGAATTCAGTGTTTTTCTTATTCAGAATTTAGTGCTTTTTATTTTGATATTGCTGTTTTTTTATTTAGAACTCGGTGTTTTTTATTTAGAATTTGGTGTTTTTTATTTAGAATTAAGTATTTAAAATTTTTGAAATCAGTTTTTTATTTAGAATTTGGTGATTCTTTTACTTAGGATCAAGTGTTTTTTCGAAATTGATTTTTTAATTTAGAATTCATTGGTTTTTATTTAGTATTCAGTGATTTTTATGTAGAATTCAGTGTTTTTTATGTAGAATTCAGTGTTTTTCATTTAGAATTTGCTGTTTTTTTGTTTAGAATTCAGTGTTTTTTATTTTGAATTCAAGGTTTTTTATTTAGAATTTGGTGATTCTTTTACTTAGGATCTGGTGTTTTTTAGAAATTGATTTTTTTAATTTAGAATTCATTGCTCTTTAGTTAGAATTAAGTGATTTTATTTAGAATTCAGGTTTTTATTGAGAATTTAGTGTTTTTATTTTGAATTTGATGTTATTTATTTTTAGAATTCAGTGTTTTTTATTTAGAATTTAGTGTTTTTATGTATAATTATGTTTTTTATTTAGAATTCAGTATTTTTTATTGAGAATTTAGTGTTTTTATTCAGATTTTGGTGGTATTTTATTTAGAATTCAGTGCTTTTTATTTAGAATTCAGTGTTTTTTATTTAGAATTCAGTGGTTTTTTAGAATTCAGTTTTTTATTTAGAATTTTGTGTTTTTATTTAGAATTCTGTGTTTTTTTATTTAGAATTTGGTATTTTTAATTTAGAATTCAGTGTTTTTTTTATTTAGCATTCAGTGTTTATTTAGAATGCAGTATTTTTTATTCAGAATTCTGTGCTTTTTATTTACAATTCAGTGTTTTTATGTAGAATTCAGTCCACTTTATTTAGAATTCAGTGCTTTTTATTTAGAATTCAGTGTTTTTTTATTCGGATTTTTTATTTAGAATTTTGTGTTATTTATTTAGAATTATGTTTTTTAATTAAGAATTTGGTATTCTTTATTTAGAATTCAGTGTTTTTTATTTAGAATTCAGTGTTTTTTATTTAGAATTCCGTGCTTTTTATTTAGAATTCAGTGATTTTTATTTAGAATTCAGTGTTTTTATTTAGAATTTGGTATTTTTTATTTAGAATTCAGTTTTTTATTCAGAATTCAGTGTTTTTGTTTAGAATTCAGTGTGTTTTATTTAGACTTCAGTTTGTTTTTAGAATTTATTGTTTTTTATTTAGAATTCAGTGTTTTTCTTATTCAGAATTTAGTGCTTTTTATTTTGATAATGGTGTTTTTTTATTTAGAACTCTGTGTTTTTTATATAGAATTTGTTGTTTTTTATTTAGAATTAAGTATTTTAAAAAATTTGAATTCAGTTTTTTTATTTAGAATTTGGTGATTCTTTTACTTAGGATCTAGTGTTTTTTCGAAATTGATTTTTTAATTTAGAATTCATTGCTTTTTATTTAGTATTCAGTGATTTTTATGTAGAATTCAGTGTTTTTTATGTAGAATTCAGTGTTTTTTATTTAGAATTTGCTGTTTTTTTGTTTAGAATTCAGTGTTTTTTATTTTGAATTCAAGGTTTTTTATTTAGAATTTGGTGATTATTTTACTTAGGATCTGGTGTTTTTTAGAAATACATTTTTTAATTTAGAATTCATTGCTCTTTATTTAGAATTCAGTGATTTTATTTAGAATTCAGGTTTTTTAATTGAGAATTTAGTGTTTTTATTTAGAATTTGATGTTATTTATTTTTAGAATTCAGTGTTTGTTATTTAGAATTTAGTGTTTTTATGTATAATTCTGTTTTTTATTTAGAATTCAGTGGTTTTATTGAGAATTTAGTGTTTTTATTCAGATTTTGGTGGTATTTTATTTAGAATTAAGTGCTTTTTATTTAGAATTCAGTGTTTTTATTTAGAATTCAGTGTTTTTTTTTAGAATTCAGTTTTTTATTTAGAATTTTGTGTTTTTTATTTATAATTTGGTATTTTTAATTTAGAATTCAGTGTTTTTTTATTTAGAATTCAGTGTTTTTATTTAGAATGCAGTCTTTTTTCATTCAGAATTCTGTGCTTTTTATTTACAATTCAGTGTTTTTATGTAGAATTCAGTCCACTTCATTTAGAATTCAGTGCTTTTTATTTAGAATTCAGTGTTTTTTTTATTCGGGTTTTTTATTTAGAATTTTGTGTTTTTTATTTAGAATTCTGTTTTTTAATTAAGAATTTGTTATTCTTTATTTAGAATTCAGTGTTTTTTATTTAGAATTCAGTGTTTTTTATTTAGAATTCCGTGCTTTTTATTTAGAATTCAGTGTTTTTATTTAGAATTCGGTGTTTTTATTTAGAATGTGGTATTTTTTTATTTAGAATTCAGTGTTTTGTATTCGGAATTCAGTGTTTTTTGTTTAGAATTCAGTGTGTATTATTTAGACTTCAGTTTGTTTTTAGAATTTATTGTTTTTTATTTAGAATTCAGTGTTTTTCTTATTCAGAATTTAGTGCTTCTTATTTTTTATATTGGTGTTTTTTATTTAGAACTCATTGTTTTTTATTTAGAATTTAGTGTTAATTATTTAGAATTTGTTGTTTTTTATTTAGAACTCAGTGTTTTTTATTTAGAATTTGGTGATTCTTTTACTTAGGATCAAGTGTTTTTTCGAAATTGATTTTTTAATTTAGAATTCATTGGTTTTTATTTAGTATTCAGTGATTTTTATGTAGAATTCTGTGTATTTTTATTTAGAATTTGCTGTTTTTTTGTTTAGAATTCAGTGTTTTTTATTTTGAATTCAAGGTTTTTTATTTAGAATTTGGTGATTATTTTACTTAGGATCTGGTGTTTTTTAGAAATTGATTTTTTAATTTAGAATTCATTGCTCCTTATTTAGAATTAAGTGATTTTACTTAGAATTCAGGTTTTTATTGAGAATTTAGTGTTTTTATTTAGAATTTGACGTTATGTATTTTTAGAATTCAGTGTTTTTTATTTAGAATTTAGTTTTTTTATGTATAATTCTGTTTTTTTATTTAGAATTCAGTGTTTTTTATTGAGAATTAAGTGTTTTTATTCCGATTTTGGTGGTATTTTATTTAGAATTCAGTGCTTTTTATTTAGAATTCAGTGTTTTTTATTTAGATCTCAGTGTTTTTTTTAGAATTCAGTTTTTTATTTTGAATTTTGTGTTTTTTATTTAGATTTCTGTGTTTTTTATTTAGAATTTGGTATTTTTAATATAGAATTCAGTGTTTTTTAAATTTAGAATTCAGTGTTTTTTATTTAGAATGCAGTATTTTTTTATTCAGAATTCTGTGCTTTTTATTTACAATTCAGTGTTTTTATGTAGAATTCCGTCCACTTTATTTAGAATTCAGTGCTTTTTATTTAGAATTGAGTGTTTTTTTATTCGGATTTTTTATTTAGAATTTTGTGTTTTTTATTTAGAATTCTGTTTTTTAATTAAGAATTTGGTATTCTTTATTTAGAATTCAGTGTTTTTTATTTAGAATTCAGTGTTTTTATTTAGAATTCGGTGTTTTTATTTAGAATTTGATGTTTTTTTATTTAGAATTCAAGGTTTTTTTATTTATAATTTGGTGATTCTTTTACTTAGGACCTGGCGTGTTTTAGAAATCAGTGTTTCTTATTTATTGTTTGGTGTTTTTTTATTTAGACATCAGTGTTTTTATTTAAAATTCAGTGGTTTTCTATTTAGAATTCAGTGCTTTTTATTTTAATTTGGTGTTTTTTATTTAGAATTCAGTGTTTTTCATTTAGAATTTGGTGTTTTATATTTAGAATGAAGTGTTTTTATTTTAAATTCAGTGTTTTTCATTTAGAATTCAGTGTTTTATATTTAGAATTCAGTTTTTTTCATTTAGAATTCAGGTTTTTTTATTTAGAATTCAGGTTTTTTTATTTAGAATTCAAAGTTTTTTATTTGGAATGCAGTGTTTTTGGTTAGAATTTTGTGTTTTTTTTTATTTAGATTTCACTGCTTTTTATTTAGGATTTGGTGCTTTTTTATAGTTCAGTGTTTTTTATTTAGAATTATGTGTTTTTATTTAGAATTTGGTGTTTTTTAGAATTCAGTTTTTTATTTTAAAATTTTGTGTTTTTATTTCAAAATCTGTGTTTTTATATTTGAAATTCAGTGTTTTTTATTTAGAATTCAGTGTTTTTATTTAGAATTCGGTGTTTTTATTTAGAATTTGGTATTTTTTATTTAGACTTCAGTGTTTTTTATTCATAATTCAGTGTTTTTTAATTTAGAATTCAGTGTTTTTTTATTCAGAATTCAGTGCTTTTTATTTTGAATTTGGTGTTTTTTATTTAAAACTCAGTGTTTTTTATTTAGAATTTGGTGTTTTTTAATTAGAATTTTGTATTTTTTATTTAGAATTCAGTGTTTTTCTATTTAGAATTAAGTGTTTTTTTATTTAGAATTCAGTGTTTTTTATTTAGAATTCAGTGTTTTTTTACTTAGAATTCCGTGCATTTTATTTAGAATTCAGTGTTTTTTATGTAGAATTCAGTGCACTTCATTCAGAATTCAGTGATTTTATTTAGAATTCAGTTTTTTATTGAGAATTTAGTGTTTTTATTTAGAATTGGGTGTTATATTTTTAGAATTCAGAGTTTTTTATTTAGAATTTAGTGTTTTTTATGTATAATTCAGTTTTTTTATTTAGAATTCAGTGTTTTTATTGAGAATTTAGTGTTTTTTTTTCAGAAGTTGGTGGTATTTTATTTAGAATTCAGTGCTTTTTATTTAGACTTCAGTGTTTTGTATTTAGAATTCAGTTTTTTTTAGAATTCAGTTTTTTTAATTAGAATTTTGTGTTTTTTATTTAGTATTCTGTGTTTTTTATTCAGAATTTGTTATTTATAATTAAGAATTCAGTGTTTTTTTTATTTAGACTTCAGTGTTTTTATTTAGAATGCAGTGTTTTTTTATTCAGAATTCTGTGCTTTTTATTTAGAATTCAGTGTTTTCATGTAGAATTCAGTCCACTTTATTTAGAATTCAGTGCTTTTTATTTAGAATTCAGTGTTTTTTTATTTAGAATTAAGTGTTTTTTTTAGAATTCGGTTTTTTTAGTTAGAATTTTGTGTTTTTTTTATTTAGAATTCTGTTTTTTAATTAAGAATTTGGTATTCTTCATTTAGAATTGTGTGTTTTTCTATTTAGAATTCAGAGTTTTTTAAATTTAGAATTCAGTGTTTTTTATTTAGAATTTAGTGTTTTTTATGTACAATTCAGTTTTTTTATTTAGAATTCAGTGTTTTTTATTGAGAATTTAGTGTTTTTATTCAGAAGTTGGTGGTATTTTATTTAGAATTCAGTGCTTTTTATTTAGACTTCAGTGTTTTGTATTTAGAATTCAGTGGTTTTTTAGAATTCAGTTTTTTTTATTTAGAATTTTGTGTTTTTTATTTAGAATTCTGTGTTTTTATTCAGAATTTGTTATTTTTAATTAAGAATTCAGTGTTTTTTTATTTAGAATTCAGTGTTTTTATTTAGAATGCAGTATTTTTTATTCAGAATTCTGTGCTTTTTATTTAGAATTCAGTGTTTTCATGTAGAATTCAGTCCACTTTATTTAGAATTCAGTGCTTTTTATTTAGAATTCAGTGTTTTTTTATTTAGAATTAAGTGTTTTTTTTAGAATTCGGTCGTTTTAGTTGGAATTTTTTTTTTTAGAATTCTGTTTTTTAATTAAGAATTTGGTATTCTTCATTTAGAATTCTGTTTTTCTATTTAGAATTCGGTGTTTTTTTAATTTAGAATTCAGTGTTTTTTATTTATAATTCAGTGTTTTTATTTAGAATTCAGTGTTTTTATTTAGAATTCTGTGCTTTTTATTTAGAATTCAGTGATTTTTATTTAGAATCCGGTGTTTTCATTTAGAATTTGGTATTTTTTATTTAGTATTAAGTGTTTTGTATTCGGAATTCAGTGTTTTTTTTTTAGAATTCAGTTTGTTTTTAGAATTTGTTTTTTATTTAGAATTCAGTGTTTTTCTTATTCAGAATTTAGTGCTTTTTATTTTGATATTGCTGTTTTTTAATTTAGAACTCGGTGTTTTTTATTTAGAATTTGGTGTTTTTTATTTAGAATTCTGTGTTTTTTATTTAGAATTTGGTGTTTTTTATTTAGAATTAAGTATTTAAAATTTTTGAATTCAGTTTTTTATTTAGAATTTGGTGATTCTTTTACTTAGGATCAAGTGTTTTTTCGAAATAGATTTTTTAATTTAGAATTCATTGGTTTTTATTTAGTATGCAGTGATTTTTATGTAGAATTCAGTGTTTTTATGTAGAATTCAGTGTTTTTTATTTAGAATTTGCTGTTTTTTTGTTTAGAATTCAGTGTTTTTTATTTTTAATTCAAGGTTTTTTATTTAGAATTTGGTGATTCTTTTACTTAGGATCTGGTGTTTTTTAGAAATTGATTTTTTTAATTTAGAATTCATTGCTCTTTAGTTAGAATTAAGTGATTTTGTTTAGAATTCAGGTTTTTATTGAGAATTTAGTGTTTTTATTTTGAATTTGATGTTATTTATTTTTAGAATTCAGTGTATTTTATTTAGAATTTAGTGTTTTTATGTATAATTCTGTTTTTATTTAGAATTCAGTGTTTTTTATTGAGAATTTAGTGTTTTTAATCAGATTTTGGTGGTATTTTATTTAGAATTCAGTGCTTTTTATTTAGAATTAAGTGTTTTTTATTTAGAATTCAGTGGTTTTTTAGAATTCAGTTTTTTTATTTAGAATTTTGTGTTTTTTTTAGAATTCTGTGTTTTTTTATTTAGAATTTGGTATTTTTAATTTAGAATTCAGTGTTTTTTTAATTTAGAATTCAGTGTTTTTTTTATTTAGAATTCAGTGTTTTTTTTAGAATTCAGTTTTTTTAGTTAGAATTTTGTGTTTTTTTATTTAGAATTCTGTTTTTTAATTAAGAATTTGGTATTCTTCATTTAGAATTCTGTGTTTTTCTATTTAGAATTCAGTGTTTTTTAAATTTAGAATTCAGTGTTTTTTATTTATAATTCAGTGTTTTTATTTAGAATTCAGTGTTTTTATTTAGAATTCTGTGCTTTTTATTTAGAATTCAGTGATTTTTATTTAGAATCCGGTGTTTTTATTTAGAATTTGGTATTTTTTATTTAGTATTCAGTGTTTTGTATTCGGAATTCAGTGTTTTTTGTTTAGAATTCAGTTTGTTTTTAGAATTTATTGTTTTTATTTAGAATTCAGTGTTTTTCTTATTCAGAATTTAGTGCTTTTTATTTTGATACTGCTGTTTTTTTTTATTTAGAACTCAGTGTTTTTTATTTAGAATTTGGTGTTGTTTATTTAGAATTCTGTGTTTTTTATTTAGAATTTGGTGTTTTTTTATTTAGAATTAAGTATTTAAAATTTTTGAATTCAGTTTTTTATTTAGAATTTGGTGATTCTTTTACTTAGGATCAAGTGTTTTTTCGAAATTGATTTTTTAATTTAGAATTCATTGGTTTTTATTTAGTATTCAGTGATTTTTATGTAGAATTCAGTGTTTTTTATGTAGAATTCAGTGTTTTTTATTTAGAATTTGCTGTTTTTTTGTTTAGAATTCAGTGTTTTTTATTTTGAATTCAAGGTTTTTTATTTAGAATTTGGTGATTCTTTTACTTAGGATCTGGTGTTTTTTAGAAATTTATTTTTTTAATTTAGAATTCATTGCTCTTTAGTTAGAATTAAGTGATTTTATTTAGAATTCAGGTTTTTATTGAGAATTTAGTGTTTTTATTTTGAATTTGATGTTATTTATTTTTAGAATTCAGTGTTTTTTATTTAGAATTTAGTGTTTTTATGTATAAATCTGTTTTTTATTTAGAATTCAGTGTTTTTTATTGAGAATTTAGTGTTTTTATTCAGATTTTGGTGGTATTTTATTTAGAATTCAGTGCTTCTTATTTAGAATTCAGTGTTTTTTATTTAGAATTCAGTGGTTTTTTAGAATTCAGGTTTTTTTATTTAGAATTTTGTGTTTTTTATTTAGAATTCTGTGTTTTTTTATTTAGAATTTGGTATTTTTAATTTAGAATTCAGTGTTTTTTTTATTTAGAATTCAGTGTTATTTATTTAGAATGCAGTATTTTTTATTCAGAATTCTGTGCTTTTTATTTACAATTCAGTGTTTTTATGTAGAATTCAGTCCACTTTATTTAGAATTCAGTGCTTTTTATTTAGAATTCAGTGTTTTTTTATTCGGATTTTTTATTTAGAATTTTGTGTTATTTATTTAGAATTCTGTTTTTTAATTAAGAATTTGGTATTCTTTATTTAGAATTCAGTGTTTTTTATTTAGAATTCAGTGTTTTTTATTTAGAATTCCGTGCTTTTTATTTAGAATTCAGTGATTTTTATTTAGAATTCGGTGTTTTTATTTAGAATTTGGTATTTTTTATTTAGAATTCAGTTTTTTATTCAGAATTCAGTGTTTTTGTTTAGAATTCAGTGTGTTTTATTTAGACTTCAGTTTGTTTTTAGAATTTATTATTTTTATTTAGAATTCAGTGTTTTTCTTATTCAGAATTTAGTGTTTTTATTTTGATATTGGTGTTTATTTTATTTAGAACTCTGTGTTTTTTATTTAGAATTTGTTGTTTTTTATTTAGAATTAAGTATTTTAAAAAATTTGAATTCAGTTTTTTATTTAGAATTTGGTGATTCTTTTACTTAGGATCTAGTGTTTTTTCGAAACTGATTTTTTAATTTAGAATTCATTGCTTTTTATTTAGTATTCAGTGATTTTTATGTAGAATTCAGTGGGGTTTTTTTGTAGAATTCAGTGTTTTTTATTTAGAATTTGCTGTTTTTTTGTTCAGAATTCAGTGTTTTTTATTTTAATTTGGTGTTTTTTATTTAGAATTCAGTGTTTTTCATTTAGAATTTGGTGTTTTATATTTAGAATTAAGTGTTTTTCATTTAGAATTTGGTGTTTTATATTTAGAATTAAGTGTTTTTATTTAAAATTCAGTGGTTTTCTATTTAGAATTCAGTGCTTTTTATTTTAATTTGGTGTTTTTTATTTAGAATTCAGTGTTTTTCATTTAGAATTTGGTGTTTTATATTTAGAATTAAGTGTTTTTATTTTAAATTCAGTGTTTTTCATTTAGAATTCTGTGTTTTTCTATTTAGAATTCAGTGTTTTTTAAATTTAGAATTCAGTGTTTTTTATTTAGAATTCAGTGTTTTTATTTAGAATTCAGTGTTTTTATTTAAAATTCTGTGCTTTTTATTTAGAATTCAGTGATTTTTATTTAGAATTCGATGTTTTTATGTAGAATTTGGTATTTTTTATTTAGTATTCAGTGTTTTGTATTCGGAATTCAGTGTTTTTTGTTTAGAATTCAGTTTGTTTTTAGAATTTATTGTTTTTTATTTAGAATTCAGTGTTTTTCTTATTCAGAATTTAGTGCTTTTTATTTTGATATTGCTGTTTTTTAATTTAGAACTCGGTGTTTTTTATTTAGAATTCAGTGTTTTTTATTTAGAATTCAGTGGTTTTTTAGAATTCAGTTTTTTATTTAGAATTTTGTGTTTTTATTTAGAATTCTGTGTTTTTTTATTTAGAATTTGGTATTTTTAATTTAGAATTCAGTGTTTTTTTTTATTTAGAATTCACTGTTTATTTAGAATGCAGTATTTTTTATTCAGAATTCTGTGCTTTTTATTTACAATTCAGTGTTTTTATGTAGAATTCAGTCCACTTTATTTAGAATTCAGTGCTTTTTATTTAGAATTCAGTGTTTTTTTATTCGGGTTTTTTATTTAGAATTTTGTGTTTTTTATTTAGAATTCTGTTTTTTAATTAAGAATTTGTTATTCTTTATTTAGAATTCCGTGCTTTTTATTTAGAATTCAGTGTTTTTATTTAGAATTCGGTGTTTTTATTTAGAATGTGGTATTTTTTTATTTAGAATTCAGTGTTTTGTATTCGGAATTCAGTGTTTTTTGTTTAGAATTCAGTGTGTTTTATTTAGACTTCAGTTTGTTTTTAGAATTTATTGTTTTTTATTTAGAATTCAGTGTTTTTCTTATTCAGAATTTAGTGCTTTTTATTTTTTATATTGGTGTTTTTTATTTAGAACTCAGTGTTTTTTATTTAGAATTTAGTGTTTTTTATTTAGAATTTGTTGTTTTTTTATTTAGAACTCAGTGTTTTTTATTTAGAATTTGGTGATTCTTTTACTTAGGATCAAGTGTTTTTTCGAAATTGATTTTTTAATTTAGAATTCATTGGTTTTTATTTAGTATTCAGTGATTTTTATGTAGAATTCAGTGTTTTTTTTATTTAGAATTTGCTGTTTTTTGTTAAGAATTCAGTGTTTTTTATTTTGAATTCAAGGTTTTTTATTTAGAATTTGGTGATTATTTTACTTAGGATCTGGTGTTTTTTAGAAATTGATTTTTTAATTTAGAATTCATTGCTCCTTATTTAGAATTAAGTGATTTTATTTAGAATTCAGGTTTTTTATTGAGAATTTAGTGTTTTTATTTAGAATTTGATGTTATGTATTTTTAGAATTCAGTGTTTTTTATTTAGAATTTAGTTTTTTATGTATAATTCTGTTTTTTTATTTAGAATTCAGTGTTTTTTATTGAGAATTAAGTGTTTTTATTCCGATTTTGGTGGTATTTTATTTAGAATTCAGTGCTTTTTATTTAGAATTCAGTGTTTTTTATTTAGATCTCAGTGTTTTTTTTAGAATTCAGTTTTTTATTTTGAATTTTGTGGTTTTTATTTAGATTTCTGTGTTTTTTATTTAGAATTTGGTATTTTTAATATAGAATTCAGTGTTTTTTTATTTAGAATTCAGTGTTTTTTATTTAGAATGCAGTATTTTTTTATTCAGAATTCTGTGCTTTTTATTTACAATTCAGTGTTTTTATGTAGAATTCCGTCCACTTTATTTAGAATTCAGTGCTTTTTATTTAGAATTCAGTGTTTTTTTATTCGGATTTTTTATTTAGAATTTTGTGTTTTTTATTTAGAATTCTGTTTTTTAATTAAGAATTTGGTATTCTTTATTTAGAATTCAGTGTTTTTTATTTAGAATTCAGTGTTTTTATTTAGAATTCCGTGCTTTTATTTAGAATTCAGTGATTTTTATTTAGAATTCGGTGTTTTTATTTAGAATTTGATGTTTTTTTATTTAGAATTCAAGGTTTTTTTATTTAGAATTTGGTGATTCTTTTACTTAGGACCTGGCGTGTTTTAAAAATCAGTGTTTCTTATTTATTGTTTGGTGTTTTTTTTATTTAGACATCAGTGTTTTTATTTAAAATTCAGTGGTTTTCTATTTAGAATTCAGTGCTTTTTATTTTAATTTGGTGTTTTTTATTTAGAATTCAGTGTTTTTCATTTAGAATTTGGTGTTTTATATTTAGAATTAAGTGTTTTTATTTTAAATTCAGTGTTTTTCATTTAGAATTCTGTGTTTTTCTATTTAGAATTCAGTGTTTTTTAAATTTAGAATTCAGTGTTTTTTATTTAGAATTCAGTGTTTTTATTTAGAATTCAGTCTTTTTATTTAGAATTCTGTGCTTTTTATTTAGAATTCAGTGATTTTTATTTAGAATTCGATGTTTTTATGTAGAATTTGGTATTTTTTATTTAGTATTCAGTGTTTTGTATTCGGAATTCAGTGTTTTTTGTTTAGAATTCAGTTTGTTTTTAGAATTTATTGTTTTTTATTTAGAATTCAGTGTTTTTCTTATTCAGAATTTAGTGCTTTTTATTTTGATATTGCTGTTTTTTAATTTAGAACTCGGTGTTTTTTATTTTAAATTCAGTGTTTTTCATTTAGAATTCTGTGTTTTTCTATTTAGAATTCAGTGTTTTTTAAATTTGGAATTCAGTGTTTTTTATTTAGAATTCAGTGTTTTTATTTAGAATTCAGTGTTTTTATTTAGAATTCTGTGCTTTTTATTTAGAATTCAGTGATTTTTATTTAGAATTCGATGTTTTTATGTAGAATTTGGTATTTTTTATTTAGTATTCAGTGTTTTGTATTCGGAATTCAGTGTTTTTTGTTTAGAATTCAGTTTGTTTTTAGAATTTATTGTTTTTTATTTAGAATTCAGTGTTTTTCTTATTCAGAATTTAGTGCTTTTTATTTTGATATTGCTGTTTTTTAATTTAGAACTCGGTGTTTTTTATTTAGAATTTGGTGATTCTTTTACTTAGGATCAAGTGTTTTTTCGAAATTGATTTTTTAATTTAGAATTCATTGGTTTTTATTTAGTATTCAGTGATTTTTATGTAGAATTCAGTGTTTTTTATGTAGAATTCAGTGTTTTTTATTTAGAATTTGCTGTTTTTTTGTTTAGAATTCAGTGTTTTTTATTTTGAATTCAAGGTTTTTTATTTAGAATTTGGTGATTCTTTTACTTAGGATCTGGTGTTTTTTAGAAATTGATTTTTTTAATTTAGAATTCATTGCTCTTTAGTTAGAATTAAGTGATTTTATTTAGAATTCAGGTTTTTATTGAGAATTTAGTGTTTTTATTTTGAATTTGATGTTATTTATTTTTAGAATTCAGTGTTTTTTATTTAGAATTTAGTGTTTTTATGTATAATTATGTTTTTTATTTAGAATTCAGTGGTTTTATTGAGAATTTAGTGTTTTTATTCAGATTTTGGTGGTATTTTATATAAAATTCAGTGCTTTTTATTTAGAATTCAGTGTTTTTATTTAGAATTCAGTGTTTTTTTAGAATTCAGTTTTTTATTTAGAATTTTGTGTTTTTTATTTATAATTTGGTATTTTTAATTTAGAATTCAGTGTTTTTTTTATTTAGAATTCAGTGTTTTTATTTAGAATGCAGTCTTTTTTCATTCACAATTCTGTGCTTTTTATTTACAATTCAGTGTTTTTATGTAGAATTCAGTCCACTTCATTTAGAATTCAGTGCTTTTTATTTAGAATTCGGTGTTTTTATTTAGAATTTGATGTTTTTTTATTTAGAATTCAAGGTTTTTTTATTTAGAATTTGGTGATTCTTTTACTTAGGACCTGGCGTGTTTTAGAAATCAGTGTTTCTTATTTATTGTTTGGTGTTTTTTTATTTAGACATCAGTGTTTTTATTTAAAATTCAGTGGTTTTCTATTTAGAATTCAGTGCTTTTTATTTTAATTTGGTGTTTTTTATTTAGAATTCAGTGTTTTTCATTTAGAATTTGGTGTTTTATATTTAGAATTAAGTGTTTTTATTTTGAATTCAGTGTTTTTCATTTAGAATTCTGTGTTTTTCTATTTAGAATTCAGTGTTTTTTAAATTTAGAATTCAGTGTTTTTTATTTAGAATTCAGTGTTTTTATTTAGAATTCAGTGTTTTTATTTAGAATTCTGTGCTTTTTATTTAGAATTCAGTGATTTTTATTTAGAATTCGATGTTTTTATGTAGAATTTGGTATTTTTTATTTAGTATTCAGTGTTTTGTATTCGGAATTCAGTGTTTTTTGTTTAGAATTCAGTTTGTTTTTAGAATTTATTGTTTTTTATTTAGAATTCAGTGTTTTTCTTATTCAGAATTTAGTTCTTTTTATTTTGATATTGCTGTTTTTTTATTTAGAACTCGGTGTTTTTTATTTAGAATTTGGTGTTTTTTATTTAGAATTAAGTATTTAAAATTTTTGAAATCAGTTTTTTATTTAGAATTTGGTGATTCTTTTACTTAGGATCAAGTGTTTTTTCGAAATTGATTTTTTAATTTAGAATTCATTGGTTTTTATTTAGTATTCAGTGATTTTTATGTAGAATTCAGTGTTTTTTATGTAGAATTCAGTGTTTTTCATTTAGAATTTGCTGTTTTTTTGTTTAGAATTCAGTGTTTTTTATTTTGAATTCAAGGTTTTTTATTTAGAATTTGGTGATTCTTTTACTTAGGATCTGGTGTTTTTTAGAAATTGATTTTTTTAATTTAGAATTCATTGCTCTTTAGTTAGAATTAAGTGATTTTATTTAGAATTCAGGTTTTTATTGAGAATTTAGTGTTTTTATTTTGAATTTGATGTTATTTATTTTTAGAATTCAGTGTTTTTTATTTAGAATTTAGTGTTTTTATGTATAATTATGTTTTTTATTTAGAATTCAGTATTTTTTATTGAGAATTTAGTGTTTTTATTCAGATTTTGGTGGTATTTTATTTAGAATTCAGTGCTTTTTATTTAGAATTCAGTGTTTTTTATTTAGAATTCAGTGGTTTTTTAGAATTCAGTTTTTTATTTAGAATTTTGTGTTTTTATTTAGAATTCTGTGTTTTTTTATTTAGAATTTGGTATTTTTAATTTAGAATTCAGTGTTTTTTTTTATTTAGCATTCAGTGTTTATTTAGAATGCAGTATTTTTTATTCAGAATTCTGTGCTTTTTATTTACAATTCAGTGTTTTTATGTAGAATTCAGTCCACTTTATTTAGAATTCAGTGCTTTTTATTTAGAATTCAGTGTTTTTTTATTCGGATTTTTTATTTAGAATTTTGTGTTATTTATTTAGAATTATGTTTTTTAATTAAGAATTTGGTATTCTTTATTTAGAATTCAGTGTTTTTTATTTAGAATTCAGTGTTTTTTATTTAGAATTCCGTGCTTTTTATTTAGAATTCAGTGATTTTTATTTAGAATTCAGTGTTTTTATTTAGAATTTGGTATTTTTTATTTAGAATTCAGTTTTTTATTCAGAATTCAGTGTTTTTGTTTAGAATTCAGTGTGTTTTATTTAGACTTCAGTTTGTTTTTAGAATTTATTGTTTTTTATTTAGAATTCAGTGTTTTTCTTATTCAGAATTTAGTGCTTTTTATTTTGATAATGGTGTTTTTTTATTTAGAACTCTGTGTTTTTTATATAGAATTTGTTGTTTTTTATTTAGAATTAAGTATTTTAAAAAATTTGAATTCAGTTTTTTTATTTAGAATTTGGTGATTCTTTTACTTAGGATCTAGTGTTTTTTCGAAATTGATTTTTTAATTTAGAATTCATTGCTTTTTATTTAGTATTCAGTGATTTTTATGTAGAATTCAGTGTTTTTTATGTAGAATTCAGTGTTTTTTATTTAGAATTTGCTGTTTTTTTGTTTAGAATTCAGTGTTTTTTATTTTGAATTCAAGGTTTTTTATTTAGAATTTGGTGATTATTTTACTTAGGATCTGGTGTTTTTTAGAAATACATTTTTTAATTTAGAATTCATTGCTCTTTATTTAGAATTCAGTGATTTTATGTAGAATTCAGGTTTTTTAATTGAGAATTTAGTGTTTTTATTTAGAATTTGATGTTATTTATTTTTAGAATTCAGTGTTTGTTATTTAGAATTTAGTGTTTTTATGTATAATTCTGTTTTTTATTTAGAATTCAGTGGTTTTATTGAGAATTTAGTGTTTTTATTCAGATTTTGGTGGTATTTTATTTAGAATTAAGTGCTTTTTATTTAGAATTCAGTGTTTTTATTTAGAATTCAGTGTTTTTTTTTAGAATTCAGTTTTTTATTTAGAATTTTGTGTTTTTTATTTATAATTTGGTATTTTTAATTTAGAATTCAGTGTTTTTTTATTTAGAATTCAGTGTTTTTATTTAGAATGCAGTCTTTTTTCATTCAGAATTCTGTGCTTTTTATTTACAATTCAGTGTTTTTATGTAGAATTCAGTCCACTTCATTTAGAATTCAGTGCTTTTTATTTAGAATTCAGTGTTTTTTTTATTCGGGTTTTTTATTTAGAATTTTGTGTTTTTTATTTAGAATTCTGTTTTTTAATTAAGAATTTGTTATTCTTTATTTAGAATTCAGTGTTTTTTATTTAGAATTCAGTGTTTTTTATTTAGAATTCCGTGCTTTTTATTTAGAATTCAGTGTTTTTATTTAGAATTCGGTGTTTTTATTTAGAATGTGGTATTTTTTTATTTAGAATTCAGTGTTTTGTATTCGGAATTCAGTGTTTTTTGTTTAGAATTCAGTGTGTATTATTTAGACTTCAGTTTGTTTTTAGAATTTATTGTTTTTTATTTAGAATTCAGTGTTTTTCTTATTCAGAATTTAGTGCTTCTTATTTTTTATATTGGTGTTTTTTATTTAGAACTCATTGTTTTTTATTTAGAATTTAGTGTTAATTATTTAGAATTTGTTGTTTTTTATTTAGAACTCAGTGTTTTTTATTTAGAATTTGGTGATTCTTTTACTTAGGATCAAGTGTTTTTTCGAAATTGATTTTTTAATTTAGAATTCATTGGTTTTTATTTAGTATTCAGTGATTTTTATGTAGAATTCTGTGTATTTTTATTTAGAATTTGCTGTTTTTTTGTTTAGAATTCAGTGTTTTTTATTTTGAATTCAAGGTTTTTTATTTAGAATTTGGTGATTATTTTACTTAGGATCTGGTGTTTTTTAGAAATTGATTTTTTAATTTAGAATTCATTGCTCCTTATTTAGAATTAAGTGATTTTACTTAGAATTCAGGTTTTTATTGAGAATTTAGTGTTTTTATTTAGAATTTGACGTTATGTATTTTTAGAATTCAGTGTTTTTTATTTAGAATTTAGTTTTTTTATGTATAATTCTGTTTTTTTATTTAGAATTCAGTGTTTTTTATTGAGAATTAAGTGTTTTTATTCCGATTTTGGTGGTATTTTATTTAGAATTCAGTGCTTTTTATTTAGAATTCAGTGTTTTTTATTTAGATCTCAGTGTTTTTTTTAGAATTCAGTTTTTTATTTTGAATTTTGTGTTTTTTATTTAGATTTCTGTGTTTTTTATTTAGAATTTGGTATTTTTAATATAGAATTCAGTGTTTTTTAAATTTAGAATTCAGTGTTTTTTATTTAGAATGCAGTATTTTTTTATTCAGAATTCTGTGCTTTTTATTTACAATTCAGTGTTTTTATGTAGAATTCCGTCCACTTTATTTAGAATTCAGTGCTTTTTATTTAGAATTGAGTGTTTTTTTATTCGGATTTTTTATTTAGAATTTTGTGTTTTTTATTTAGAATTCTGTTTTTTAATTAAGAATTTGGTATTCTTTATTTAGAATTCAGTGTTTTTTATTTAGAATTCAGTGTTTTTATTTAGAATTCGGTGTTTTTATTTAGAATTTGATGTTTTTTTATTTAGAATTCAAGGTTTTTTTATTTATAATTTGGTGATTCTTTTACTTAGGACCTGGCGTGTTTTAGAAATCAGTGTTTCTTATTTATTGTTTGGTGTTTTTTTATTTAGACATCAGTGTTTTTATTTAAAATTCAGTGGTTTTCTATTTAGAATTCAGTGCTTTTTATTTTAATTTGGTGTTTTTTATTTAGAATTCAGTGTTTTTCATTTAGAATTTGGTGTTTTATATTTAGAATTAAGTGTTTTTATTTTAAATTCAGTGTTTTTCATTTAGAATTCAGTGTTTTATATTTAGAATTCAGTTTTTTTCATTTAGAATTCAGGTTTTTTTATTTAGAATTCAGGTTTTTTTATTTAGAATTCAAAGTTTTTTATTTGGAATGCAGTGTTTTTGGTTAGAATTTTGTGTTTTTTTTTATTTAGATTTCACTGCTTTTTATTTAGGATTTGGTGCTTTTTTATAGTTCAGTGTTTTTTATTTAGAATTATGTGTTTTTATTTAGAATTTGGTGTTTTTTAGAATTCAGTTTTTTATTTTAAAATTTTGTGTTTTTATTTCGAAATCTGTGTTTTTATATTTGAAATTCAGTGTTTTTTATTTAGAATTCAGTGTTTTTATTTAGAATTCGGTGTTTTTATTTAGAATTTGGTATTTTTTATTTAGACTTCAGTGTTTTTTATTCATAATTCAGTGTTTTTTAATTTAGAATTCAGTGTTTTTTTATTCAGAATTCAGTGCTTTTTATTTTGAATTTGGTGTTTTTTATTTAAAACTCAGTGTTTTTTATTTAGAATTTGGTGTTTTTTAATTAGAATTTTGTATTTTTATTTAGAATTCAGTGTTTTTCTATTTAGAATTAAGTGTTTTTTTATTTAGAATTCAGTGTTTTTTATTTAGAATTCAGTGTTTTTTTACTTAGAATTCCGTGCATTTTATTTAGAATTCAGTGTTTTTTATGTAGAATTCAGTGCACTTCATTCAGAATTCAGTGATTTTATTTAGAATTCAGTTTTTTTATTGAGAATTTAGTGTTTTTATTTAGAATTGGGTGTTATATTTTTAGAATTCAGAGTTTTTTATTTAGAATTTAGTGTTTTTTATGTATAATTCAGTTTTTTTATTTAGAATTCAGTGTTTTTATTGAGAATTTAGTGTTTTTTTTCAGAAGTTGGTGGTATTTTATTTAGAATTCAGTGCTTTTTATTTAGACTTCAGTGTTTTGTATTTAGAATTCAGTTTTTTTTAGAATTCAGTTTTTTTAATTAGAATTTTGTGTTTTTTATTTAGTATTCTGTGTTTTTTACTCAGAATTTGTTATTTATAATTAAGAATTCAGTGTTTTTTTTATTTAGACTTCAGTGTTTTTATTTAGAATGCAGTGTTTTTTTATTCAGAATTCTGTGCTTTTTATTTAGAATTCAGTGTTTTCATGTAGAATTCAGTCCACTTTATTTAGAATTCAGTGCTTTTTATTTAGAATTCAGTGTTTTTTTATTTAGAATTAAGTGTTTTTTTTAGAATTCGGTTTTTTTAGTTAGAATTTTGTGTTTTTTTTATTTAGAATTCTGTTTTTTAATTAAGAATTTGGTATTCTTCATTTAGAATTGTGTGTTTTTCTATTTAGAATTCAGAGTTTTTTAAATTTAGAATTCAGTGTTTTTTATTTAGAATTTAGTGTTTTTTATGTACAATTCAGTTTTTTTATTTAGAATTCAGTGTTTTTTATTGAGAATTTAGTGTTTTTATTCAGAAGTTGGTGGTATTTTATTTAGAATTCAGTGCTTTTTATTTAGACTTCAGTGTTTTGTATTTAGAATTCAGTGGTTTTTTAGAATTCAGTTTTTTTTATTTAGAATTTTGTGTTTTTTATTTAGAATTCTGTGTTTTTATTCAGAATTTGTTATTTTTAATTAAGAATTCAGTGTTTTTTTATTTAGAATTCAGTGTTTTTATTTAGAATGCAGTATTTTTTATTCAGAATTCTGTGCTTTTTATTTAGAATTCAGTGTTTTCATGTAGAATTCAGTCCACTTTATTTAGAATTCAGTGCTTTTTATTTAGAATTCAGTGTTTTTTTATTTAGAATTAAGTGTTTTTTTTAGAATTCGGTCGTTTTAGTTGGAATTTTTTTTTTTAGAATTCTGTTTTTTAATTAAGAATTTGGTATTCTTCATTTAGAATTCTGTTTTTCTATTTAGAATTCGGTGTTTTTTTAATTTAGAATTCAGTGTTTTTTATTTATAATTCAGTGTTTTTATTTAGAATTCAGTGTTTTTATTTAGAATTCTGTGCTTTTTATTTAGAATTCAGTGATTTTTATTTAGAATCCGGTGTTTTCATTTAGAATTTGGTATTTTTTATTTAGTATTAAGTGTTTTGTATTCGGAATTCAGTGTTTTTTTTTTAGAATTCAGTTTGTTTTTAGAATTTGTTTTTTATTTAGAATTCAGTGTTTTTCTTATTCAGAATTTAGTGCTTTTTATTTTGATATTGCTGTTTTTTTATTTAGAACTCGGTGTTTTTTATTTAGAATTTGGTGTTTTTTATTTAGAATTCTGTGTTTTTTATTTAGAATTTGGTGTTTTTTATTTAGAATTAAGTATTTAAAATTTTTGAATTCAGTTTTTTATTTAGAATTTGGTGATTCTTTTACTTAGGATCAAGTGTTTTTTCGAAATAGATTTTTTAATTTAGAATTCATTGGTTTTTATTTAGTATGCAGTGATTTTTATGTAGAATTCAGTGTTTTTATGTAGAATTCAGTGTTTTTTATTTAGAATTTGCTGTTTTTTTGTTTAGAATTCAGTGTTTTTTATTTTTAATTCAAGGTTTTTTATTTAGAATTTGGTGATTCTTTTACTTAGGATCTGGTGTTTTTTAGAAATTGATTTTTTTAATTTAGAATTCATTGCTCTTTAGTTAGAATTAAGTGATTTTGTTTAGAATTCAGGTTTTTATTGAGAATTTAGTGTTTTTATTTTGAATTTGATGTTATTTATTTTTAGAATTCAGTGTATTTTATTTAGAATTTAGTGTTTTTATGTATAATTCTGTTTTTATTTAGAATTCAGTGTTTTTTATTGAGAATTTAGTGTTTTTAATCAGATTTTGGTGGTATTTTATTTAGAATTCAGTGCTTTTTATTTAGAATTAAGTGTTTTTTATTTAGAATTCAGTGGTTTTTTAGAATTCAGTTTTTTTATTTAGAATTTTGTGTTTTTTTTAGAATTCTGTGTTTTTTTATTTAGAATTTGGTATTTTTAATTTAGAATTCAGTGTTTTTTTAATTTAGAATTCAGTGTTTTTTTAATTTAGAATTCAGTGTTTTTTTTAGAATTCAGTTTTTTTAGTTAGAATTTTGTGTTTTTTTATTTAGAATTCTGTTTTTTAATTAAGAATTTGGTATTCTTCATTTAGAATTCTGTGTTTTTCTATTTAGAATTCAGTGTTTTTTAAATTTAGAATTCAGTGTTTTTTATTTATAATTCAGTGTTTTTATTTAGAATTCAGTGTTTTTATTTAGAATTCTGTGCTTTTTATTTAGAATTCAGTGATTTTTATTTAGAATCCGGTGTTTTTATTTAGAATTTGGTATTTTTTATTTAGTATTCAGTGTTTTGTATTCGGAATTCAGTGTTTTTTGTTTAGAATTCAGTTTGTTTTTAGAATTTATTGTTTTTATTTAGAATTCAGTGTTTTTCTTATTCAGAATTTAGTGCTTTTTATTTTGATACTGCTGTTTTTTTTTATTTAGAACTCAGTGTTTTTTATTTAGAATTTGGTGTTGTTTATTTAGAATTCTGTGTTTTTTATTTAGAATTTGGTGTTTTTTTATTTAGAATTAAGTATTTAAAATTTTTGAATTCAGTTTTTTATTTAGAATTTGGTGATTCTTTTACTTAGGATCAAGTGTTTTTTCGAAATTGATTTTTTAATTTAGAATTCATTGGTTTTTATTTAGTATTCAGTGATTTTTATGTAGAATTCAGTGTTTTTTATGTAGAATTCAGTGTTTTTTATTTAGAATTTGCTGTTTTTTTGTTTAGAATTCAGTGTTTTTTATTTTGAATTCAAGGTTTTTTATTTAGAATTTGGTGATTCTTTTACTTAGGATCTGGTGTTTTTTAGAAATTTATTTTTTTAATTTAGAATTCATTGCTCTTTAGTTAGAATTAAGTGATTTTATTTAGAATTCAGGTTTTTATTGAGAATTTAGTGTTTTTATTTTGAATTTGATGTTATTTATTTTTAGAATTCAGTGTTTTTTATTTAGAATTTAGTGTTTTTATGTATAAATCTGTTTTTTATTTAGAATTCAGTGTTTTTTATTGAGAATTTAGTGTTTTTATTCAGATTTTGGTGGTATTTTATTTAGAATTCAGTGCTTCTTATTTAGAATTCAGTGTTTTTTATTTAGAATTCAGTGGTTTTTTAGAATTCAGGTTTTTTTATTTAGAATTTTGTGTTTTTTATTTAGAATTCTGTGTTTTTTTATTTAGAATTTGGTATTTTTAATTTAGAATTCAGTGTTTTTTTTATTTAGAATTCAGTGTTATTTATTTAGAATGCAGTATTTTTTATTCAGAATTCTGTGCTTTTTATTTACAATTCAGTGTTTTTATGTAGAATTCAGTCCACTTTATTTAGAATTCAGTGCTTTTTATTTAGAATTCAGTGTTTTTTTATTCGGATTTTTTATTTAGAATTTTGTGTTATTTATTTAGAATTCTGTTTTTTAATTAAGAATTTGGTATTCTTTATTTAGAATTCAGTGTTTTTTATTTAGAATTCAGTGTTTTTTATTTAGAATTCCGTGCTTTTTATTTAGAATTCAGTGATTTTTATTTAGAATTCGGTGTTTTTATTTAGAATTTGGTATTTTTTATTTAGAATTCAGTTTTTTATTCAGAATTCAGTGTTTTTGTTTAGAATTCAGTGTGTTTTATTTAGACTTCAGTTTGTTTTTAGAATTTATTATTTTTATTTAGAATTCAGTGTTTTTCTTATTCAGAATTTAGTGTTTTTATTTTGATATTGGTGTTTATTTTATTTAGAACTCTGTGTTTTTTATTTAGAATTTGTTGTTTTTTATTTAGAATTAAGTATTTTAAAAAATTTGAATTCAGTTTTTTATTTAGAATTTGGTGATTCTTTTACTTAGGATCTAGTGTTTTTTCGAAACTGATTTTTTAATTTAGAATTCATTGCTTTTTATTTAGTATTCAGTGATTTTTATGTAGAATTCAGTGGGGTTTTTTTGTAGAATTCAGTGTTTTTTATTTAGAATTTGCTGTTTTTTTGTTCAGAATTCAGTGTTTTTTATTTTGAATTCAAGGTTTTTTATTTAGAATTTTGTGATTATTTCACTTAGGATCTGGTTTTTTTTATAAATAGATTTTTTAATTTAGAATTCATTGCTCTTTATTTAGAATTCAGTGATTTTATTTAGAATTCAGGTTTTTTAATTGAGAATTTAGTGTTTTTATTTAGAATTTGATGTTAATTATTTTTAGAATTCAGTGTTTTTTATTTAGAATTTAGTGTTTTTATGTATAATTCTGTTTTTTATTTAGAATTCAGTGGTTTTATTGAGAATTTAGTGTTTTTATTCAGATTTTGGTGGTATTTTATTTAGAATTCAGTGCTTTTTATTTAGAATTCAGTGTTTTTATTTAGAATTCAGCGTTTTTTTTAGAATTCAGTTTTTTATTTAGAATTTTGTGTTTTTAATTTATAATTTGCAATTTTTAATTTAGAATTCAGTGTTTTTTTATTTAGAATTCAGTGTTTTTATTTAGAATGCAGTCTTTTTTAATTCAGAATTCTGTGCTTTTTATTTACAATTCAGTGTTTTTATGTAGAATTCAGTCCACTTAATTTAGAATTTAGTGCTTTTTATTTAGAATTCAGTGTTTTTTTATTCTGATTTTTTTATTTAGAATTTTGTGTTATTTATTTAGAATTCTGTTTTTTAATTAAGAATTTGGTATTCTTTATTTAGAATTCAGTGTTTTTTATTTAGAATTCAGTGTTTTTTATTTAGAATTCCGTGCTTTTTATTTAGAATTCAGTGTTTTTATTTCGAATTCAGTGTTTTTATTTAGAATTTGGGATTTTTTATTTAGAATTCAGTTTTTATTCAGAATTCAGTGTTTTTGTTTAGAATTCAGTGTGTTTTATTTAGACTTCAGTGTGTTTTTAAAATTTATTGTTTTTTATTTAGAATTCAGTGTTTTTCCTATTTAGAATGTAGTGCTTTTTATTTTGATATTGGTGTTTTTTTATTTAGAACTCTGTGTTTTTATTTAGAATTTGTTGTTTTTTATTTAGAATTAAGTATTTTAAAAAATTTGAATTCAGTTTTTTATTTAGAATTTGGTGATTCTTTTACTTAGGATCTAGTGTTTTTTCGAAATTTATTTTTTAATTTAGAATTCATTGCTTTTTATTTAGTATTCAGTGATTTTTATGTAGAATTCAGTGTTTTTTTTTTGTAGAATTCAGTGTTTTTTATTTAGAATTTGCTGTTTTTTTTTGTTCAGAATTCAGTGTTTTTTATTTTGAATTCAAGGTTTTTTATTTAGAATTTGGTGATTATTTTACTTAGGATCTGGTGTTTTTTATAAATAGATTTTTTAATTTAGAATTCATTGCTCTTTATTTAGAATTCAGTGTTTTTATTTAGAATTCAGTGATTTTTATTTAGAATTCAGTGATTTTTATTTAGAATTTGATGTTATTTATTTTTAGAATTCAGTGTTTTTTATTTAGAATTTAGTGTTTTTATGTATAATTCTGTTTTTTATTTAGAATTCAGTGGTTTTATTGAGAATTTAGTGTTTTTATTCAGATTTTGGTGGTATTTTATTTAGAATTCAGTGCTTTTTATTTAGAATTCAGTGTTTTTATTTAGAATTCAGCGTTTTTTTTAGAATTCAGTTTTTTATTTAGAATTTTGTGTTTTTTATTTATAATTTGGTATTTTTAATTTAGAATTCAGTGTTTTTTTTATTTAGAATTCAGTGTTTTTATTTAGAATGCAGTCTTTTTTTATTCAGAATTCTGTGCTTTTTATTTACAATTCAGTGTTTTTATGTAGAATTCAGTCCACTTCATTTAGAATTCAGTGCTTTTTATTTAGAATTCAGTGTTTTTTTATTCAGATTTTTTATTCAGAATTTTGTGTTTTTATTTAGAATTCTGTTTTTTAATTAAGAATTTGTTATTCTTTATTTAGAATTCAGTGTTTTTTATTTAGAATTCAGTGTTTTTATTTCGAATTCAGTGTTTTTATTTAGAATTTGGTATTTTTTATTTAGAATTCAGTTTTTTATTCAGAATTCAGTGTTTTTGTTTAGAATTCAGTGTGTTTTATTTAGATTTCAGTGTGTTTTTAGAATTTATTGTTTTTTATTTAGAATTCAGTGTTTTTCATATTCAGAATGTAGTGCTTTTTATTTTGATATTGGTGTTTTTTTATTTAGAACTCTGTGTTTTTATTTAGAATTTGTTGTTTTTTATTTAGAATTAAGTATTTTAAAAAATTTGAATTCAGTTTTCTATTTAGAAGTTGGTGATTCTTTTACTTAGGATCTAGTGTTTTTTCGAAATTGATTTTTTAATTTAGAATTCATTGCTTTTTATTTAGTATTCAGTGATTTTTATGTAGAATTCAGTGTTTTTTATGTAGAATTCAGTGTTTTTTATTTAGAATTAGCTGTTTTTTTATTTAGAATTCAGTGTTTTTTTATTTAGAATTCAAGGTTTTTTATTTAGAATTTGGGGATTCTTTTACTTAGGATCTGGTGTTTTTTAGAAATTTATTTTTTTAATTTAGACTTCATTGCTCTTTATTTAGAATTCAGTGTTTTTATTTAGAAATCAGTGATTTTTATTTAGAATTCAGTGATTTTTATTTAGAATTTGCTGTTTTCTATTTAGAATTCAGTGTTTTTTATTTAGAAATTCAGTGCAATTTATTTAGAATTCCGTGTTTTTTATTTAGAATTTGACGTTTTTTTTATTTAGAATTCAAGGTTTTTTTTTATTTAGAATTTGGTGATTCTTTTACTTAGGACCTGGTGTGTTTTAGAAATCAGTGCTTCTTATTTATTGTTTGGTGTTTTTTTATTTAGACATCAGTGTTTTTTATTTAAAATTCAGTGGTTTTCTATTTAAAATTCAGTGTTTTTTATTTTAATTTGGTGTTTTTTATTTAGAATTCAGTGTTTTTCATTTAGAATTTGGTGTTTTATATTTAGAATTCAGTGTTTTTCATTTAGAATTTGGTGTTTTATATTTAGAATTAAGTGTTTTTATTTTAAATTAAGTGTTTTTCATTTAGAATTCAGTGTTTTATATTTAGAATGCAGTGTTTTTTTCATTTAGAATTCAGTGTTTTTTATTTAGAATTCAGTGTTTTTATTTCGAATTCAGTGTTTTTATTTAGAATTTGGTATTTTTTATTTAGAATTCAGTTTTTTATTCAGAATTCAGTGTTTTTGTTTAGAATTCAGTGTGTTTTATTTAGATTTCAGTGTGTTTTTAGAATTTATTGTTTTTTATTTAGAATTCAGTGTTTTTCATATTCAGAATGTAGTGCTTTTTATTTTGATATTGGTGTTTTTTTATTTAGAACTCTGTGTTTTTATTTAGAATTTGTTGTTTTTTATTTAGAATTAAGTATTTTAAAAAATTTGAATTCAGTTTTCTATTTAGAAGTTGGTGATTCTTTTACTTAGGATCTAGTGTTTTTTCGAAATTGATTTTTTAATTTAGAATTCATTGCTTTTTATTTAGTATTCAGTGATTTTTATGTAGAATTCAGTGTTTTTTATGTAGAATTCAGTGTTTTTTATTTAGAATTAGCTGTTTTTTTATTTAGAATTCAGTGTTTTTTTATTTAGAATTCAAGGTTTTTTATTTAGAATTTGGGGATTCTTTTACTTAGGATCTGGTGTTTTTTAGAAATTGATTTTTTTAATTTAGACTTCATTGCTCTTTATTTAGAATTCAGTGTTTTTATTTAGAAATCAGTGATTTTTATTTAGAATTCAGTGATTTTTATTTAGAATTTGCTGTTTTCTATTTAGAATTCAGTGTTTTTTATTTAGAAATTCAGTGCAATTTATTTAGAATTCCGTGTTTTTTATTTAGAATTTGACGTTTTTTTTATTTAGAATTCAAGGTTTTTTTTTATTTAGAATTTGGTGATTCTTTTACTTAGGACCTGGTGTGTTTTAGAAATCAGTGCTTCTTATTTATTGTTTGGTGTTTTTTTATTTAGACATCAGTGTTTTTTATTTAAAATTCAGTGGTTTTCTATTTAAAATTCAGTGTTTTTTATTTTAATTTGGTGTTTTTTATTTAGAATTCAGTGTTTTTCATTTAGAATTTGGTGTTTTATATTTAGAATTCAGTGTTTTTCATTTAGAATTTGGTGTTTTATATTTAGAATTAAGTGTTTTTATTTTAAATTAAGTGTTTTTCATTTAGAATTCAGTGTTTTATATTTAGAATGCAGTGTTTTTTTCATTTAGAATTCAGGTTTTTTATTTAGAATTCAGAGTTTTTATTTAGAATTTAGTGTTTTTTATTTAGAATTCAGTGTTTTTTTATTTAGAATTCAGTGCTTTGATTTAGAATTCAATGTTTTTTTATTTGGAATGCAGTAGTTTTGGTTAGAATTTGGTGTTTTTTATTTAGATTTCACTGCTTTTTATTTAGGATTTGGTGCTTTTTTATAGTTCAGTGTTTTTTATTTAGAATTCTGTGATTTTATTTAGAATTCTGTGTTTTTTAAGTTAGAATTCAATGTTTTTTAAGTTAGAATTCAGTGTTTTTTATTTAGAATTTGGTTATTTTTTTACATAGGATCTGGTGTTTTTTAGAAATCTGTGTTTTTTATTTAGAATTTAGTTTTGTTTTATTTATAATTCATTGCTTTGTTTACAGAATTCAGTGTTTTTATTTAGAATTCAGTTAATTTTATTTAGAATTCAGTGTTTTTAATTTAGAATTTGGTGCTTTTTATTTAGAATTTGGTGTTTTATTATTTAGAATTCAGTGTTTTCTATTTTGAATTCACATTTTTGATTTAGAATTCAGTGGTTTTTATTTAGAATTTGGTGCTCTTTTTAGAATTCAGTGTTTTTTTTTTAATTTTGTATATTTTATTTAGAATTCAGTGTTTTTTATTTAGAATTCAGTGCTTTTTATTTTGAATTTGGTTTTTTTATTTAGAATTTGTTGTTTTTTATTTAGAATTAAGTATTTTAAAAAATTTGAATTCAGTTTTTTATTTAGAAGTTGGTGATTCTTTTACTTAGGATCTAGTGTTTTTTCGAAATTGATTTTTTAATTTAGAATTCATTGCTTTTTATTTAGTATTCAGTGATTTTTATGTAGAATTCAGTGTTTTTTATGTAGAATTCAGTGTTTTTTATTTAGAATTTGCTGTTTTTTATTTAGAATTCAGAGTTTTTTATTTAGAATTCAAGGTTTTTTATTTAGAATTTGGTGATTCTTTTACTTAGGATCTGGTGTTTTTTAGAAATTGATTTTTTTAATTTAGACTTCATTGCTCTTTATTTAGAATTCAGTGTTTTTATTTAGAAATCAGTGATTTTTATTTAGAATTCAGTGATTTTTATTTAGAATTTGCTGTTTTCTATTTAGAATTCATTGTTTTTTATTTAGAAATTCAGTGCAATTTATTTAGAATTCCGTGTTTTTTATTTAGAATTTGATGTTTTTTTATTTAGATTTCAAGGTTTTTTTAATTTAGAATTTGGTGATTCTTTTACTTAGGACCTGGTGTGTTTTAGAAACCAGTGCTTCTTATTTATTGTTTGGTGTTTTTTTATTTAGACATCAGTGTTTTTTATTTAAAATTCAGCGGTTTTCTATTTAAAATTCAGTGTTTTTTATTTTAATTTGGTGTTTTTTATTTAGAATTCAGTGTTTTTCATTTAGAATTTGGTGTTTTATATTTAGAATTCAGTGTTTTTCATTTAGAATTTGGTGTTTTATATTTAGAATTAAGTGTTTTTATTTTAAATTAAGTGTTTTTCATTTAGAATTCAGTGTTTTATATTTAGAATGCAGTGTTTTTTTCATTTAGAATTCAGGTTTTTTATTTAGAATTCAGAGTTTTTATTTAGAATTAGTGTTTTTTATTTAGAATTCAGTGTTTTTTTATTTAGAATTAAGTGTTTTGATTTAGAATTCAATGTTTTTTTATTTGGAATGCAGTAGTTTTGGTTAGAATTTGGTGTTTTTTATTTAGATTTCACTGCTTTTTATTTAGGATTTGGAGCTTTTTTATAGTTCAGTGTTTTTTATTTAGAATTCTGTGTTTTTTATTTAGAATTCTGTGTTTTTTAAGTTAGAATTCAATGTTTTTTAAGTTAGAATTCAGTGTTTTTTATTTAGAATTTGGTTATTTTTTTTACATAGGATCTGGTGTTTTTTAGAAATCTGTGTTTTTTATTTAGAATTTGCTTTTGTTTTATTTATAATTCATTGCTTTGTTTACAGAATTCAGTGTTTTTATTTAGAATTCAGTTAATTTTATTTAGAATTCAGTGTTTTTAATTTAGAATTTGGTGCTTTTTATTTAGAATTTGGTGTTTTATTATTTAGAATTCAGTGTTTTCTATTTAGAATTCACATTTTTGATTTAGAATTCAGTGGTTTTTATTTAGAATTTGGTGCTCTTTTTAGAATTCAGTGTTTTTTTATTTTGTGTATTTTATTTAGAATTCAGTGTTTTTTATTTAGAATTCAGTGCTTTTTATTTTGAATTTGGTTTTTTTATTTAGAATTTGTTGTTTTTTATTAGGGGATTAAGTGTTTTTAAATTTTGAATTCAGTTTTTTTTATTTAGAATTTGGTTATTCTTTTACTTAGGATCTGGTGTTTTTTAGAAATTGATTTTTTAATTTAGAATTCAGTGTTTTTATTTAGAATTTGGTGCTATTTTAGTTAGAATTGAGTGTTTTTATTTACAATTCAAGGTTTTTTTATTTAGAATTTGGTGATTCTTTTACTTAGGACCTGTTGTGTTTTAGAAATCAGCGTTTCTTATTTATTGTTTGGTGTTTTTTTATTTAGACATCAGTGTTTTTTTTGAAATTCAGTGGTTTTCTATTTAGAATTCAGTGCTTTTATTTTGAATTTGGTATTTTTTCTTTAGAATTCAGTGTTTTTCATTTAGAATTTGGTGTTTTATATTTAGAATTAAGTGTTTTTATTTTGAATTCAGTGTTTTTTTTATTTAGAATTCAATGTTTTTTATTTAGAATTCAGTGTTTTATATTTAGAATTCAGTGTTTTTAATAAGAATTAAGTTTTTTTATTTAGAATTCAGAGTTTTTATTTAGAATTTAGTGTTTTTTATTTAGAATTCAGTGTTTTTTATTTAGAATTTGGTGATTCTTTTACTTAGGACCTGGCGTGTTTTAGAAATCAGTGTTTCTTATTTATTGTTTGGTGTTTTTTTATTTAGACATCAGTGTTTTTATTTAAAATTCAGTGGTTTTCTATTTAGAATTCAGTGCTTTTTATTTTAATTTGGTGTTTTTTATTTAGAATTCAGTGTTTTTCATTTAGAATTTGGTGTTTTATATTTAGAATTAAGTGTTTTTATTTTAGATTCAGTGTTTTTCATTTAGAATTCTGTGTTTTTCTATTTAGAATTCAGTGTTTTTTAAATTTAGAATTCAGTGTTTTTTATTTAGAATTCAGTGTTTTTATTTAGAATTCAGTGTTTTTATTTAGAATTCTGTGCTTTTTATTTAGAATTCAGTGATTTTTATTTAGAATTCGATGTTTTTATGTAGAATTTGGCATTTTTTATTTAGTATTCAGTGTTTTGTATTCGGAATTCAGTGTTTTTTGTTTAGAATTCAGTTTGTTTTTAGAATTTATTGTTTTTTATTTAGAATTCAGTGTTTTTCTTATTCAGAATTTAGTGCTTTTTATTTTGATATTGCTGTTTTTTAATTTAGAACTCGGTGTTTTTTATTTAGAATTTGGTGTTTTTTATTTAGAATTAAGTATTTAAAATTTTTGAATTCAGTTTTTTATTTAGAATTTTGTGATTCTTTTACTTAGGATCAAGTGTTTTTTCGAAATTGATTTTTTAATTTAGAATTCATAGGTTTTTATTTAGTATTCAGTGATTTTTATGTAGAATTCAGTGTTTTTTATGTAGAATTCAGTGTTTTTTATTTAGAATTTGCTGTTTTTTTGTTTAGAATTCAGTGTTTTTTATTTTGAATTCAAGGTTTTTTATTTAGAATTTGGTGATTCTTTTACTTAGGATCTGGTGTTTTTTAGAAATTGATTTTTTTAATTTAGAATTCATTGCTCTTTAGTTAGAATTAAGTGATTTTATTTAGAATTCAGGTTTTTATTGAGAATTTAGTGTTTTTATTTTGAATTTGATGTTATTTATTTTTAGAATTCAGTGTTTTTTATTTAGAATTTAGTGTTTTTATGTATAATTATGTTTTTTATTTAGAATTCAGTGTTTTTTATTGAGAATTTAGTGTTTTTATTCAGATTTTGGTGGTATTTTATTTAGAATTCAGTGCTTTTTATTTAGAATTCAGTGTTTTTTATTTAGAATTCAGTGGTTTTTTAGAATTCAGTTTTTTATTTAGAATTTTGTGTTTTTATTTAGAATTCTGTGTTTTTTTATTTAGAATTTGGTATTTTTAATTTAGAATTCAGTGTTTTTTTTATTTAGAATTCAGTGTTTATTTAGAATGCAGTATTTTTTATTCAGAATTCTGTGCTTTTTATTTACAATTCAGTGTTTTTATGTAGAATTCAGTCCACTTTATTTAGAATTCAGTGCTTTTTATTTAGAATTCAGTGTTTTTTTATTCGGATTTTTTATTTAGAATTTTGTGTTATTTATTTAGAATTATGTTTTTTAATTAAGAATTTGGTATTCTTTATTTAGAATTCAGTGTTTTTTATTTAGAATTCAGTGTTTTTTATTTAGAATTCCGTGCTTTATATTTAGAATTCAGTGATTTTTATTTAGAATTCAGTGTTTTTATTTAGAATTTGGTATTTTTTATTTAGAATTCAGTTTTTTATTCAGAATTCAGTGTTTTTGTTTAGAATTCAGTGTGTTTTATTTAGACTTCAGTTTGTTTTTAGAATTTATTGTTTTTTATTTAGAATTCAGTGTTTTTCTTATTCAGAATTTAGTGCTTTTTATTTTGATATTGGTGTTTTTTTATTTAGAACTCTGTGTTTTTATTTAGAATTTGTTGTTTTTTATTTAAAATTAAGTATTTTAAAAAATTTGAATTCAGTTTTTTATTTAGAATTTGGTGATTCTTTTACTTAGGATCTAGTGTTTTTTCGAAATTGATTTTTTAATTTAGAATTCATTGCTTTTTATTTAGTATTCAGTGATTTTTATGTAGAATTCAGTGTTTTTTATGTAGAATTCAGTGTTTTTTATTTAGAATTTGCTGTTTTTTTGTTTAGAATTCAGTGTTTTTTATTTTGAATTCAAGGTTTTTTATTTAGAATTTGGTGATTATTTTACTTAGGATCTGGTGTTTTTTAGAAATAGATTTTTTAATTTAGAATTCATTGCTCTTTATTTAGAATTCAGTGATTTTATTTAGAATTCAGGTTTTTTAATTGAGAATTTAGTGTTTTTATTTAGAATTTGATGTTATTTATTTTTAGAATTCAGTGTTTGTTATTTAGAATTTAGTGTTTTTATGTATAATTCTGTTTTTTATTTAGAATTCAGTGGTTTTATTGAGAATTTAGTGTTTTTATTCAGATTTTGGTGGTATTTTATTTAGAATTAAGTGCTTTTTATTTAGAATTCAGTGTTTTTATTTAGAATTCAGTGTTTTTTTTAGAATTCAGTTTTTTATTTAGAATTTTGTGTTTTTTATTTATAATTTGGTATTTTTAATTTAGAATTCAGTGTTTTTTTTATTTAGAATTCAGTGTTTTTATTTAGAATGCAGTCTTTTTTCATTCAGAATTCTGTGCTTTTTATTTACAATTCAGTGTTTTTATGTAGAATTCAGTCCACTTCATTTAGAATTCAGTGCTTTTTATTTAGAATTCAGTGTTTTTTTTATTCGGGTTTTTTATTTAGAATTTTGTGTTTTTTTTTAGAATTCTGTTTTTTAATTAAGAATTTGTTATTCTTTATTTAGAATTCAGTGTTTTTATTTAGAATTCAGTGTTTTTCATTTAGAATTTGGTGTTTTATATTTAGAATTCAGTGTTTTTCATTTAGAATTTGGTGTTTTATATTTAGAATTAAGTGTTTTTATTTTAAATTAAGTGTTTTTCATTTAGAATTCAGTGTTTTATATTTAGAATGCAGTGTTTTTTTCATTTAGAATTCAGGTTTTTTATTTAGAATTCAGAGTTTTTATTTAGAATTAGTGTTTTTTATTTAGAATTCAGTGTTTTTTTATTTGGAATTCAGAGTTTTGATTTAGAATTCAATGTTTTTTTATTTGGAATGCAGTAGTTTTGGTTAGAATTTGGTGTTTTTTATTTAGATTTCACTGCTTTTTATTTAGGATTTGGAGCTTTTTTATAGTTCAGTGTTTTTTATTTAGAATTCTGTGTTTTTTATTTAGAATTCTGTGTTTTTTAAGTTAGAATTCAATGTTTTTTAAGTTAGAATTCAGTGTTTTTTATTTAGAATTTGGTTATTTGTTTTTACATAGGATCTGGTGTTTTTTAGAAATCTGTGTTTTTTATTTAGAATTTGGTTTTGTTTTATTTATAATTCATTGCTTTGTTTACAGAATTCAGTGTTTTTATTTAGAATTCAGTTAATTTTATTTAGAATTCAGTGTTTTTAATTTAGAATTTGGTGCTTTTTATTTAGAATTTGGTGTTTTATTATTTAGAATTCAGTGTTTTCTATTTAGAATTCACATTTTTGATTTAGAATTCAGTGGTTTTTATTTAGAATTTGGTGCTCTTTTTAGAATTCAGTGTTTTTTTTTAATTTTGTGTATTTTATTTAGAATTCAGTGTTTTTTATTTAGAATTCAGTGCTTTTTATTTTGAATTTGGTTTTTTTTATTTAGAATTTGTTGTTTTTTATTAGGGATTAAGTGTTTTTAAATTTTGAATTCAGTTTTTTTTATTTAGAATTTGGTGATTCTTTTACTTAGGACCTGTTGTGTTTTAGAAATCAGCGTTTCTTATATATTGTTTGGTGTTTTTTTATTTAGACATCAGTGTTTTTTATTTAAAATTCAGTGGTTTTCTATTTAGAATTCAGTGCTTTCATTTTGAATTTGGTATTTTTTCTTTAGAATTCAGTGTTTTTCATTTAGAATTTGGTGTTTTATATTTAGAATTAAGTGTTTTTATTTTGAATTCAGTGTTTTTTTTATTTAGAATTCAATGTTTTTTATTTAGAATTCAGTGTTTTATATTTAGAATTCAGTGTTTTTAATAAGAATTAAGTTTTTTTATTTAGAATTCAGAGTTTTTATTTAGAATTTAGTGTTTTTTATTTAGAATTCAGTGTTTTTTATTTAGAATTTGGTGATTCTTTTACTTAGGACCTGGCGTGTTTTAGAAATCAGTGTTTCTTATTTATTGTTTGGTGTTTTTTTATTTAGACATCAGTGTTTTTATTTAAAATTCAGTGGTTTTCTATTTAGAATTCAGTGCTTTTTATTTTAATTTGGTGTTTTTTATTTAGAATTCAGTGTTTTTCATTTAGAATTTGGTGTTTTATATTTAGAATTAAGTGTTTTTATTTTAAATTCAGTGTTTTTCATTTAGAATTCTGTGTTTTTCTATTTAGAATTCAGTGTTTTTTAAATTTAGAATTCAGTGTTTTTTATTTAGAATTCAGTGTTTTTATTTAGAATTCAGTGTTTTTATTTAGAATTCTGTGCTTTTTATTAAGAATTCAGTGATTTTTATTTAGATTTCGATGTTTTTATGTAGAATTTGGTATTTTTTATTTAGTATTCAGTGTTTTGTATTCGGAATTCAGTGTTTTTTGTTTAGAATTCAGTTTGTTTTTAGAATTTATTGTTTTTTATTTAGAATTCAGTGTTTTTCTTATTCAGAATTTAGTGCTTTTTATTTTGATATTGCTGTTTTTTAATTTAGAACTCGGTGTTTTTTATTTAGAATTTGGTGTTTTTTATTTAGAATTAAGTATTTAAAATTTTTGAATTCAGTTTTTTATTTAGAATTTTGTGATTCTTTTACTTAGGATCAAGTGTTTTTTCGAAATTGATTTTTTAATTTAGAATTCATTGGTTTTTATTTAGTATTCAGTGATTTTTATGTAGAATTCAGTGTTTTTTATGTAGAATTCAGTGTTTTTTATTTAGAATTTGCTGTTTTTTTGTTTAGAATTCAGTGTTTTTTATTTTGAATTCAAGGTTTTTTATTTAGAATTTGGTGATTCTTTTACTTAGGATCTGGTGTTTTTTAGAAATTGATTTTTTTAATTTAGAATTCATTGCTCTTTAGTTAGAATTAAGTGATTTTATTTAGAATTCAGGTTTTTATTGAGAATTTAGTGTTTTTATTTTGAATTTGATGTTATTTATTTTTAGAATTCAGTGTTTTTTATTTAGAATTTAGTGTTTTTATGTATAATTATGTTTTTTATTTAGAATTCAGTGTTTTTTATTGAGAATTTAGTGTTTTTATTCAGATTTTGGTGGTATTTTATTTAGAATTCAGTGCTTTTTATTTAGAATTCAGTGTTTTTTATTTAGAATTCAGTGGTTTTTTAGAATTCAGTTTTTTATTTAGAATTTTGTGTTTTTATTTAGAATTCTGTGTTTTTTTATTTAGAATTTGGTATTTTTAATTTAGAATTCAGTGTTTTTTTTATTTAGAATTCAGTGTTTATTTAGAATGCAGTATTTTTTATTCAGAATTCTGTGCTTTTTATTTACAATTCAGTGTTTTTATGTAGAATTCAGTCCACTTTATTTAGAATTCAGTGCTTTTTATTTAGAATTCAGTGTTTTTTTATTCGGATTTTTTATTTAGAATTTTGTGTTATTTATTTAGAATTATGTTTTTTAATTAAGAATTTGGTATTCTTTATTTAGAATTCAGTGTTTTTTATTTAGAATTCAGTGTTTTTTATTTAGAATTCCGTGCTTTATATTTAGAATTCAGTGATTTTTATTTAGAATTCAGTGTTTTTATTTAGAATTTGGTATTTTTTATTTAGAATTCAGTTTTTTATTCAGAATTCAGTGTTTTTGTTTAGAATTCAGTGTGTTTTATTTAGACTTCAGTTTGTTTTTAGAATTTATTGTTTTTTATTTAGAATTCAGTGTTTTTCTTATTCAGAATTTAGTGCTTTTTATTTTGATATTGGTGTTTTTTTATTTAGAACTCTGTGTTTTTATTTAGAATTTGTTGTTTTTTATTTAAAATTAAGTATTTTAAAAAATTTGAATTCAGTTTTTTATTTAGAATTTGGTGATTCTTTTACTTAGGATCTAGTGTTTTTTCGAAATTGATTTTTTAATTTAGAATTCATTGCTTTTTATTTAGTATTCAGTGATTTTTATGTAGAATTCAGTGTTTTTTATGTAGAATTCAGTGTTTTTTATTTAGAATTTGCTGTTTTTTTGTTTAGAATTCAGTGTTTTTTATTTTGAATTCAAGGTTTTTTATTTAGAATTTGGTGATTATTTTACTTAGGATCTGGTGTTTTTTAGAAATAGATTTTTTAATTTAGAATTCATTGCTCTTTATTTAGAATTCAGTGATTTTATTTAGAATTCAGGTTTTTTAATTGAGAATTTAGTGTTTTTATTTAGAATTTGATGTTATTTATTTTTAGAATTCAGTGTTTGTTATTTAGAATTTAGTGTTTTTATGTATAATTCTGTTTTTTATTTAGAATTCAGTGGTTTTATTGAGAATTTAGTGTTTTTATTCAGATTTTGGTGGTATTTTATTTAGAATTAAGTGCTTTTTATTTAGAATTCAGTGTTTTTATTTAGAATTCAGTGTTTTTTTTAGAATTCAGTTTTTTATTTAGAATTTTGTGTTTTTTATTTATAATTTGGTATTTTTAATTTAGAATTCAGTGTTTTTTTTATTTAGAATTCAGTGTTTTTATTTAGAATGCAGTCTTTTTTCATTCAGAATTCTGTGCTTTTTATTTACAATTCAGTGTTTTTATGTAGAATTCAGTCCACTTCATTTAGAATTCAGTGCTTTTTATTTAGAATTCAGTGTTTTTTTTATTCGGGTTTTTTATTTAGAATTTTGTGTTTTTTTTTAGAATTCTGTTTTTTAATTAAGAATTTGTTATTCTTTATTTAGAATTCAGTGTTTTTATTTAGAATTCAGTGTTTTTCATTTAGAATTTGGTGTTTTATATTTAGAATTCAGTGTTTTTCATTTAGAATTTGGTGTTTTATATTTAGAATTAAGTGTTTTTATTTTAAATTAAGTGTTTTTCATTTAGAATTCAGTGTTTTATATTTAGAATGCAGTGTTTTTTTCATTTAGAATTCAGGTTTTTTATTTAGAATTCAGAGTTTTTATTTAGAATTAGTGTTTTTTATTTAGAATTCAGTGTTTTTTTATTTAGAATTCAGAGTTTTGATTTAGAATTCAATGTTTTTTTATTTGGAATGCAGTAGTTTTGGTTAGAATTTGGTGTTTTTTATTTAGATTTCACTGCTTTTTATTTAGGATTTGGAGCTTTTTTATAGTTCAGTGTTTTTTATTTAGAATTCTGTGTTTTTTATTTAGAATTCTGTGTTTTTTAAGTTAGAATTCAATGTTTTTTAAGTTAGAATTCAGTGTTTTTTATTTAGAATTTGGTTATTTGTTTTTACATAGGATCTGGTGTTTTTTAGAAATCTGTGTTTTTTATTTAGAATTTGGTTTTGTTTTATTTATAATTCATTGCTTTGTTTACAGAATTCAGTGTTTTTATTTAGAATTCAGTTAATTTTATTTAGAATTCAGTGTTTTTAATTTAGAATTTGGTGCTTTTTATTTAGAATTTGGTGTTTTATTATTTAGAATTCAGTGTTTTCTATTTAGAATTCACATTTTTGATTTAGAATTCAGTGGTTTTTATTTAGAATTTGGTGCTCTTTTTAGAATTCAGTGTTTTTTTTTTAATTTTGTGTATTTTATTTAGAATTCAGTGTTTTTTATTTAGAATTCAGTGCTTTTTATTTTGAATTTGGTTTTTTTTATTTAGAATTTGTTGTTTTTTATTAGGGATTAAGTGTTTTTAAATTTTGAATTCAGTTTTTTTTATTTAGAATTTGGTGATTCTTTTACTTAGGACCTGTTGTGTTTTAGAAATCAGCGTTTCTTATATATTGTTTGGTGTTTTTTTATTTAGACATCAGTGTTTTTTATTTAAAATTCAGTGGTTTTCTATTTAGAATTCAGTGCTTTTATTTTGAATTTGGTATTTTTTCTTTAGAATTCAGTGTTTTTCATTTAGAATTTGGTGTTTTATATTTAGAATTAAGTGTTTTTATTTTGAATTCAGTGTTTTTTTTATTTAGAATTCAATGTTTTTTATTTAGAATTCAGTGTTTTATATTTAGAATTCAGTGTTTTTAATAAGAATTAAGTTTTTTTATTTAGAATTCAGAGTTTTTATTTAGAATTTAGTGTTTTTTATTTAGAATTCAGTGTTTTTTATTTAGAATTCAGTGTTTTTTATTTAGAATTCCGTGCTTTATATTTAGAATTCAGTGATTTTTATTTAGAATTCAGTGTTTTTATTTAGAATTTGGTATTTTTTATTTAGAATTCAGTTTTTTATTCAGAATTCAGTGTTTTTGTTTAGAATTCAGTGTGTTTTATTTAGACTTCAGTTTGTTTTTAGAATTTATTGTTTTTTATTTAGAATTCAGTGTTTTTCTTATTCAGAATTTAGTGCTTTTTATTTTGATATTGGTGTTTTTTTATTTAGAACTCTGTGTTTTTATTTAGAATTTGTTGTTTTTTATTTAAAATTAAGTATTTTAAAAAATTTGAATTCAGTTTTTTATTTAGAATTTGGTGATTCTTTTACTTAGGATCTAGTGTTTTTTCGAAATTGATTTTTTAATTTAGAATTCATTGCTTTTTATTTAGTATTCAGTGATTTTTATGTAGAATTCAGTGTTTTTTATGTAGAATTCAGTGTTTTTTATTTAGAATTTGCTGTTTTTTTGTTTAGAATTCAGTGTTTTTTATTTTGAATTCAAGGTTTTTTATTTAGAATTTGGTGATTATTTTACTTAGGATCTGGTGTTTTTTAGAAATAGATTTTTTAATTTAGAATTCATTGCTCTTTATTTAGAATTCAGTGATTTTATTTAGAATTCAGGTTTTTTAATTGAGAATTTAGTGTTTTTATTTAGAATTTGATGTTATTTATTTTTAGAATTCAGTGTTTGTTATTTAGAATTTAGTGTTTTTATGTATAATTCTGTTTTTTATTTAGAATTCAGTGGTTTTATTGAGAATTTAGTGTTTTTATTCAGATTTTGGTGGTATTTTATTTAGAATTAAGTGCTTTTTATTTAGAATTCAGTGTTTTTATTTAGAATTCAGTGTTTTTTTTAGAATTCAGTTTTTTATTTAGAATTTTGTGTTTTTTATTTATAATTTGGTATTTTTAATTTAGAATTCAGTGTTTTTTTTATTTAGAATTCAGTGTTTTTATTTAGAATGCAGTCTTTTTTCATTCAGAATTCTGTGCTTTTTATTTACAATTCAGTGTTTTTATGTAGAATTCAGTCCACTTCATTTAGAATTCAGTGCTTTTTATTTAGAATTCAGTGTTTTTTTTATTCGGGTTTTTTATTTAGAATTTTGTGTTTTTTTTTAGAATTCTGTTTTTTAATTAAGAATTTGTTATTCTTTATTTAGAATTCAGTGTTTTTATTTAGAATTCAGTGTTTTTCATTTAGAATTTGGTGTTTTATATTTAGAATTCAGTGTTTTTCATTTAGAATTTGGTGTTTTATATTTAGAATTAAGTGTTTTTATTTTAAATTAAGTGTTTTTCATTTAGAATTCAGTGTTTTATATTTAGAATGCAGTGTTTTTTTCATTTAGAATTCAGGTTTTTTATTTAGAATTCAGAGTTTTTATTTAGAATTAGTGTTTTTTATTTAGAATTCAGTGTTTTTTTATTTAGAATTCAGAGTTTTGATTTAGAATTCAATGTTTTTTTATTTGGAATGCAGTAGTTTTGGTTAGAATTTGGTGTTTTTTATTTAGATTTCACTGCTTTTTATTTAGGATTTGGAGCTTTTTTATAGTTCAGTGTTTTTTATTTAGAATTCTGTGTTTTTTATTTAGAATTCTGTGTTTTTTAAGTTAGAATTCAATGTTTTTTAAGTTAGAATTCAGTGTTTTTTATTTAGAATTTGGTTATTTGTTTTTACATAGGATCTGGTGTTTTTTAGAAATCTGTGTTTTTTATTTAGAATTTGGTTTTGTTTTATTTATAATTCATTGCTTTGTTTACAGAATTCAGTGTTTTTATTTAGAATTCAGTTAATTTTATTTAGAATTCAGTGTTTTTAATTTAGAATTTGGTGCTTTTTATTTAGAATTTGGTGTTTTATTATTTAGAATTCAGTGTTTTCTATTTAGAATTCACATTTTTGATTTAGAATTCAGTGGTTTTTATTTAGAATTTGGTGCTCTTTTTAGAATTCAGTGTTTTTTTTTTAATTTTGTGTATTTTATTTAGAATTCAGTGTTTTTTATTTAGAATTCAGTGCTTTTTATTTTGAATTTGGTTTTTTTTATTTAGAATTTGTTGTTTTTTATTAGGGATTAAGTGTTTTTAAATTTTGAATTCAGTTTTTTTTATTTAGAATTTGGTGATTCTTTTACTTAGGACCTGTTGTGTTTTAGAAATCAGCGTTTCTTATATATTGTTTGGTGTTTTTTTATTTAGACATCAGTGTTTTTTATTTAAAATTCAGTGGTTTTCTATTTAGAATTCAGTGCTTTTATTTTGAATTTGGTATTTTTTCTTTAGAATTCAGTGTTTTTCATTTAGAATTTGGTGTTTTATATTTAGAATTAAGTGTTTTTATTTTGAATTCAGTGTTTTTTTTATTTAGAATTCAATGTTTTTTATTTAGAATTCAGTGTTTTATATTTAGAATTCAGTGTTTTTAATAAGAATTAAGTTTTTTTATTTAGAATTCAGAGTTTTTATTTAGAATTTAGTGTTTTTTATTTAGAATTCAGTGTTTTTTATTTAGAATTTGGTGATTCTTTTACTTAGGACCTGGCGTGTTTTAGAAATCAGTGTTTCTTATTTATTGTTTGGTGTTTTTTTATTTAGACATCAGTGTTTTTATTTAAAATTCAGTGGTTTTCTATTTAGAATTCAGTGCTTTTTATTTTAATTTGGTGTTTTTTATTTAGAATTCAGTGTTTTTCATTTAGAATTTGGTGTTTTATATTTAGAATTAAGTGTTTTTATTTTAAATTCAGTGTTTTTCATTTAGAATTCTGTGTTTTTCTATTTAGAATTCAGTGTTTTTTAAATTTAGAATTCAGTGTTTTTTATTTAGAATTCAGTGTTTTTATTTAGAATTCAGTGTTTTTATTTAGAATTCTGTGCTTTTTATTAAGAATTCAGTGATTTTTATTTAGATTTCGATGTTTTTATGTAGAATTTGGTATTTTTTATTTAGTATTCAGTGTTTTGTATTCGGAATTCAGTGTTTTTTGTTTAGAATTCAGTTTGTTTTTAGAATTTATTGTTTTTTATTTAGAATTCAGTGTTTTTCTTATTCAGAATTTAGTGCTTTTTATTTTGATATTGCTGTTTTTTAATTTAGAACTCGATGTTTTTTATTTAGAATTTGGTGTTTTTTATTTAGATCTAAGTATTTAAAATTTTTGAATTCAGTTTTTTATTTAGAATTTGGTGATTCTTTTACTTAGGATCAAGTGTTTTTTCGAAATTGATTTTTTAATTTAGAATTCATTGGTTTTTATTTAGTATTCAGTGATTTTTATGTAGAATTCAGTGTTTTTTATGTAGAATTCAGTGTTTTTTATTTAGAATTTGCTGTTTTTTTGTTTAGAATTCAGTGTTTTTTATTTTGAATTCAAGGTTTTTTATTTAGAATTTGGTGATTCTTTTACTTAGGATCTGGTGTTTTTTAGAAATTGATTTTTTTAATTTAGAATTCATTGCTCTTTAGTTAGAATTAAGTGATTTTATTTAGAATTCAGGTTTTTATTGAGAATTTAGTGTTTTTATTTTGAATTTGATGTTATTTATTTTTAGAATTCAGTGTTTTTTATTTAGAATTTAGTGTTTTTATGTATAATTATATTTTTTATTTAGAATTCAGTGTTTTTTATTGAGAATTTAGTGTTTTTATTCAGATTTTGGTGGTATTTTATTTAGAATTCAGTGCTTTCTTATTTAGAATTCAGTGTTTTTTATTTAGAATTCAGTGGTTTTTTAGAATTCAGTTTTTTATTTAGAATTTTGTGTTTTTATTTAGAATTCTGTGTTTTTTTATTTAGAATTTGGTATTTTTAATTTAGAATTCAGTGTTTTTTTTATTTAGAATTCAGTGTTTATTTAGAATGCAGTATTTTTTATTCAGAATTCTGTGCTTTTTATTTACAATTCAGTGTTTTTATGTAGAATTCAGTCCACTTTATTTAGAATTCAGTGCTTTTTATTTAGAATTCAGTGTTTTTTTATTCGGATTTTTTATTTAGAATTTTGTGTTATTTATTTAGAATTATGTTTTTTAATTAAGAATTTGGTATTCTTTATTTAGAATTCAGTGTTTTTTATTTAGAATTCAGTGTTTTTTATTTAGAATTCCGTGCTTTATATTTAGAATTCAGTGATTTTTATTTAGAATTCAGTGTTTTTATTTAGAATTTGGTATTTTTTATTTAGAATTCAGTTTTTTATTCAGAATTCAGTGTTTTTGTTTAGAATTCAGTGTGTTTTATTTAGACTTCAGTTTGTTTTTAGAATTTATTGTTTTTTATTTAGAATTCAGTGTTTTTCTTATTCAGAATTTAGTGCTTTTTATTTTGATATTGGTGTTTTTTTATTTAGAACTCTGTGTTTTTATTTAGAATTTGTTGTTTTTTATTTAAAATTAAGTATTTTAAAAAATTTGAATTCAGTTTTTTATTTAGAATTTGGTGATTCTTTTACTAAGGATCTAGTGTTTTTTCGAAATTGATTTTTTAATTTAGAATTCATTGCTTTTTATTTAGTATTCAGTGATTTTTATGTAGAATTCAGTGTTTTTTATGTAGAATTCAGTGTTTTTTATTTAGAATTTGCTGTTTTTTTGTTTAGAATTCAGTGTTTTTTATTTTGAATTCAAGGTTTTTTATTTAGAATTTGGTGATTATTTTACTTAGGATCTGGTGTTTTTTAGAAATAGATTTTTTAATTTAGAATTCATTGCTCTTTATTTAGAATTCAGTGATTTTATTTAGAATTCAGGTTTTTTAATTGAGAATTTAGTGTTTTTATTTAGAATTTGATGTTATTTATTTTTAGAATTCAGTGTTTGTTATTTAGAATTTAGTGTTTTTATGTATAATTCTGTTTTTTATTTAGAATTCAGTGGTTTTATTGAGAATTTAGTGTTTTTATTCAGATTTTGGTGGTATTTTATTTAGAATTAAGTGCTTTTTATTTAGAATTCAGTGTTTTTATTTAGAATTCAGTGTTTTTTTTAGAATTCAGTTTTTTATTTAGAATTTTGTGTTTTTTATTTATAATTTGGTATTTTTAATTTAGAATTCAGTGTTTTTTTTATTTAGAATTCAGTGTTTTTATTTAGAATGCAGTCTTTTTTCATTCAGAATTCTGTGCTTTTTATTTACAATTCAGTGTTTTTATGTAGAATTCAGTCCACTTCATTTAGAATTCAGTGCTTTTTATTTAGAATTCAGTGTTTTTTTTATTCGGGTTTTTTATTTAGAATTTTGTGTTTTTTTTTAGAATTCTGTTTTTTAATTAAGAATTTGTTATTCTTTATTTAGAATTCAGTGTTTTTATTTAGAATTCAGTGTTTTTCATTTAGAATTTGGTGTTTTATATTTAGAATTCAGTGTTTTTCATTTAGAATTTGGTGTTTTATATTTAGAATTAAGTGTTTTTATTTTAAATTAAGTGTTTTTCATTTAGAATTCAGTGTTTTATATTTAGAATGCAGTGTTTTTTTCATTTAGAATTCAGGTTTTTTATTTAGAATTCAGAGTTTTTATTTAGAATTAGTGTTTTTTATTTAGAATTCAGTGTTTTTTTATTTAGAATTCAGAGTTTTGATTTAGAATTCAATGTTTTTTTATTTGGAATGCAGTAGTTTTGGTTAGAATTTGGTGTTTTTTATTTAGATTTCACTGCTTTTTATTTAGGATTTGGAGCTTTTTTATAGTTCAGTGTTTTTTATTTAGAATTCTGTGTTTTTTATTTAGAATTCTGTGTTTTTTAAGTTAGAATTCAATGTTTTTTAAGTTAGAATTCAGTGTTTTTTATTTAGAATTTGGTTATTTGTTTTTACATAGGATCTGGTGTTTTTTAGAAATCTGTGTTTTTTATTTAGAATTTGGTTTTGTTTTATTTATAATTCATTGCTTTGTTTACAGAATTCAGTGTTTTTATTTAGAATTCAGTTAATTTAATTTAGAATTCAGTGTTTTTAATTTAGAATTTGGTGCTTTTTATTTAGAATTTGGTGTTTTATTATTTAGAATTCAGTGTTTTCTATTTAGAATTCACATTTTTGATTTAGAATTCAGTGGTTTTTATTTAGAATTTGGTGCTCTTTTTAGAATTCAGTGTTTTTTTTTTAATTTTGTGTATTTTATTTAGAATTCAGTGTTTTTTATTTAGAATTCAGTGCTTTTTATTTTGAATTTGGTTTTTTTTATTTAGAATTTGTTGTTTTTTATTAGGGATTAAGTGTTTTTAAATTTTGAATTCAGTTTTTTTTATTTAGAATTTGGTGATTCTTTTACTTAGGACCTGTTGTGTTTTAGAAATCAGCGTTTCTTATATATTGTTTGGTGTTTTTTTATTTAGACATCAGTGTTTTTTATTTAAAATTCAGTGGTTTTCTATTTAGAATTCAGTGCTTTTATTTTGAATTTGGTATTTTTTCTTTAGAATTCAGTGTTTTTCATTTAGAATTTGGTGTTTTATATTTAGAATTAAGTGTTTTTATTTTGAATTCAGTGTTTTTTTTATTTAGAATTCAATGTTTTTTATTTAGAATTCAGTGTTTTATATTTAGAATTCAGTGTTTTTAATAAGAATTAAGTTTTTTTATTTAGAATTCAGAGTTTTTATTTAGAATTTAGTGTTTTTTATTTAGAATTCAGTGTTTTTTATTTAGAATTTGGTGATTCTTTTACTTAGGACCTGGCGTGTTTTAGAAATCAGTGTTTCTTATTTATTGTTTGGTGTTTTTTTATTTAGACATCAGTGTTTTTATTTAAAATTCAGTGGTTTTCTATTTAGAATTCAGTGCTTTTTATTTTAATTTGGTGTTTTTTATTTAGAATTCAGTGTTTTTCATTTAGAATTTGGTGTTTTATATTTAGAATTAAGTGTTTTTATTTTAAATTCAGTGTTTTTCATTTAGAATTCTGTGTTTTTCTATTTAGAATTCAGTGTTTTTTAAATTTAGAATTCAGTGTTTTTTATTTAGAATTCAGTGTTTTTATTTAGAATTCAGTGTTTTTATTTAGAATTCTGTGCTTTTTATTAAGAATTCAGTGATTTTTATTTAGATTTCGATGTTTTTATGTAGAATTTGGTATTTTTTATTTAGTATTCAGTGTTTTGTATTCGGAATTCAGTGTTTTTTGTTTAGAATTCAGTTTGTTTTTAGAATTTATTGTTTTTTATTTAGAATTCAGTGTTTTTCTTATTCAGAATTTAGTGCTTTTTATTTTGATATTGCTGTTTTTTAATTTAGAACTCGGTGTTTTTTATTTAGAATTTGGTGTTTTTTATTTAGATCTAAGTATTTAAAATTTTTGAATTCAGTTTTTTATTTAGAATTTGGTGATTCTTTTACTTAGGATCAAGTGTTTTTTCGAAATTGATTTTTTAATTTAGAATTCATTGGTTTTTATTTAGTATTCAGTGATTTTTATGTAGAATTCAGTGTTTTTTATGTAGAATTCAGTGTTTTTTATTTAGAATTTGCTGTTTTTTGTTTAGAATTCAGTGTTTTTTATTTTGAATTCAAGGTTTTTTATTTAGAATTTGGTGATTCTTTTACTTAGGATCTGGTGTTTTTTAGAAATTGATTTTTTTAATTTAGAATTCATTGCTCTTTAGTTAGAATTAAGTGATTTTATTTAGAATTCAGGTTTTTATTGAGAATTTAGTGTTTTTATTTTGAATTTGATGTTATTTATTTTTAGAATTCAGTGTTTTTTATTTAGAATTTAGTGTTTTTATGTATAATTATATTTTTTATTTAGAATTCAGTGTTTTTTATTGAGAATTTAGTGTTTTTATTCAGATTTTGGTGGTATTTTATTTAGAATTCAGTGCTTTCTTATTTAGAATTCAGTGTTTTTTATTTAGAATTTGGTGTTTTATATTTAGAATTAAGTGTTTTTCATTTAGAATTTGGTGTTTTATATTTAGAATTAAGTGTTTTTATTTTAAATTAAGTGTTTTTCATTTAGAATTCAGTGTTTTATATTTAGAATGCAGTGTTTTTTTCATTTAGAATTCAGGTTTTTTATTTAGAATTCAGAGTTTTTATTTAGAATTAGTGTTTTTTATTTAGAATTCAGTGTTTTTTTATTTAGAATTCAGTGTTTTGGTTTAGAATTCAATGTTTTTTTATTTGGAATGCAGTAGTTTTGGTTAGAATTTGGTGTTTTTTATTTAGATTTCACTGCTTTTTATTTAGGATTTGGAGCTTTTTTATAGTTCAGTGTTTTTTATTTAGAATTCTGTGTTTTTTATTTAGAATTCTGTGTTTTTTAAGTTAGAATTCAATGTTTTTTAAGTTAGAATTCAGTGTTTTTTATTTAGAATTTGGTTATTTGTTTTTACATAGGATCTGGTGTTTTTTAGAAATCTGTGTTTTTTATTTAGAATTTGGTTTTGTTTTATTTATAATTCATTGCTTTGTTTACAGAATTCAGTGTTTTTATTTAGAATTCAGTTAATTTTATTTAGAATTCAGTGTTTTTAATTTAGAATTTGGTGCTTTTTATTTAGAATTTGGTGTTTTATTATTTAGAATTCAGTGTTTTCTATTTTGAATTCACATTTTTGATTTAGAATTCAGTGGTTTTTATTTAGAATTTGGTGCTCTTTTTAGAATTCAGTGTTTTTTTTAATTTTGTGTATTTTATTTAGAATTCAGTGTTTTTTATTTAGAATTCAGTGCTTTTTATTTTGAATTTGGTTTTTTTATTTAGAATTTGTTGTTTTTTATTAGGGATTAAGTGTTTTTAAATTTTGAATTCAGTTTTTTTTATTTAGAATTTGGTTATTCTTTTACTTAGGATCTGGTGTTTTTTAGAAATTGATTTTTTAATTTAGAATTCAGTGTTTTTATTTAGAATTTGGTGCTATTTTAGTTAGAATTCAGTGTTTTTATTTACAATTCAAGGTTTTTTTATTTAGAATTTGGTGTTTTATATTTAGAATTCAGTGTTTTTCATTTAGAATTTGGTGTTTTATATTTAGAATTAAGTGTTTTTATTTTAAATTAAGTGTTTTTCATTTAGAATTCAGTGTTTTATATTTAGAATGCAGTGTTTTTTTCATTTAGAATTCAGGTTTTTTATTTAGAATTCAGAGTTTTTATTTAGAATTAGTGTTTTTTATTTAGAATTCAGTGTTTTTTTATTTAGAATTCAGTGTTTTGATTTAGAATTCAATGTTTTTTTATTTGGAATGCAGTAGTTTTGGTTAGAATTTGGTGTTTTTTATTTAGATTTCACTGCTTTTTATTTAGGATTTGGAGCTTTTTTTATAGTTCAGTGTTTTTTATTTAGAATTCTGTGTTTTTTATTTAGAATTCTGTGTTTTTTAAGTTAGAATTCAATGTTTTTTAAGTTAGAATTCAGTGTTTTTTATTTAGAATTTGGTTATTTGTTTTTACATAGGATCTGGTGTTTTTTAGAAATCTGTGTTTTTTATTTAGAATTTGGTTTTGTTTTATTTATAATTCATTGCTATGTTTACAGAATTCAGTGTTTTTATTTAGAATTCAATTAATTTTATTTAGAATTCAGTGTTTTTAATTTAGAATTTGGTGCTTTTTATTTAGAATTTGGTGTTTTATTATTTAGAATTCAGTGTTTTCTATTTAGAATTCACATTTTTGATTTAGAATTCAGTGGTTTTTATTTAGAATTTGGTGCTCTTTTTAGAATTCAGTGTTTTTTTTTTATTTTGTGTATTTTATTTAGAATTCAGTGTTTTTTATTTAGAATTCAGTGCTTTTTATTTTGAATTTGGTTTTTTTATTTAGAATTTGTTGTTTTTTATTAGGGATTAAGTGTTTTTAAATTTTGAATTCAGTTTTTTTTATTTAGAATTTGGTTATTCTTTTACTTAGGATCTGGTGTTTTTTAGAAATTGATTTTTTAATTTAGAATTCAGTGTTTTTATTTAGAATTTGGTGCTATTTTAGTTAGAATTCAGTGTTTTTATTTACAATTCAAGGTTTTTTTATTTAGAATTTGGTGATTCTTTTACTTAGGACCTGTTGTGTTTTAGAAATCAGCGTTTCTTATTTATTGTTTGGTGTTTTTTTATTTAGACATCAGTGTTTTTTATTTAAAATTCAGTGGTTTTCTATTTAGAATTCAGTGCTTTTATTTTGAATTTGGTATTTTTTCTTTAGAATTCAGTGTTTTTCATTTAGAATTTGGTGTTTTATATTTAGAATTAAGTGTTTTTATTTTGAATTCAGTGTTTTTTTTATTTAGAATTCAATGTTTTTTATTTAGAATTCAGTGTTTTATATTTAGAATTCAGTGTTTTTAATAAGAATTAAGTTTTTTTATTTAGAATTCAGAGTTTTTATTTAGAATTTAGTGTTTTTTATTTAGAATTCAGTGTTTTTTATTTAGAATTTGGTGATTCTTTTACTTAGGACCTGGCGTGTTTTAGAAATCAGTGTTTCTTATTTATTGTTTGGTGTTTTTTTATTTAGACATCAGTGTTTTTATTTAAAATTCAGTGGTTTTCTATTTAGAATTCAGTGCTTTTTATTTTAATTTGGTGTTTTTTATTTAGAATTCAGTGTTTTTCATTTAGAATTTGGTGTTTTATATTTAGAATTAAGTGTTTTTATTTTAAATTCAGTGTTTTTCATTTAGAATTCTGTGTTTTTCTATTTAGAATTCAGTGTTTTTTAAATTTAGAATTCAGTGTTTTTTATTTAGAATTCAGTGTTTTTATTTAGAATTCAGTGTTTTTATTTAGAATTCTGTGCTTTTTATTTAGAATTCAGTGATTTTTATTTAGAATTCGATGTTTTTATGTAGAATTTGGTATTTTTTATTTAGTATTCAGTGTTTTGTATTCGGAATTCAGTGTTTTTTGTTTAGAATTCAGTTTGTTTTTAGAATTTATTGTTTTTTATTTAGAATTCAGTGTTTTTCTTATTCAGAATTTAGTGCTTTTTATTTTGATATTGCTGTTTTTTAATTTAGAACTCGGTGTTTTTTATTTAGAATGTGGTGTTTTTTATTTAGAATTAAGTATTTAAAATTTTTGAATTCAGTTTTTTATTTAGAATTTGGTGATTCTTTTACTTAGGATCAAGTGTTTTTTCGAAATTGATTTTTTAATTTAGAATTCATTGGTTTTTATTTAGTATTCAGTGATTTTTATGTAGAATTCAGTGTTTTTATGTAGAATTCAGTGTTTTTTATTTAGAATTTGCTGTTTTTTTGTTTAGAATTCAGTGTTTTTTATTTTGAATTCAAGGTTTTTTATTTAGAATTTGGTGATTCTTTTACTTAGGATCTGGTGTTTTTTAGAAATTGATTTTTTTAATTTAGAATTCATTGCTCTTTAGTTAGAATTAAGTGATTTTATTTAGAATTCAGGTTTTTATTGAGAATTTAGTGTTTTTATTTTGAATTTGATGTTATTTATTTTTAGAATTCAGTGTTTTTTATTTAGAATTTAGTGTTTTTATGTATAATTATGTTTTTTATTTAGAATTCAGTGTTTTTTATTGAGAATTTAGTGTTTTTATTCAGATTTTGGTGGTATTTTATTTAGAATTCAGTGCTTTTTATTTAGAATTCAGTGTTTTTTATTTAGAATTCAGTGGTTTTTTAGAATTCAGTTTTTTATTTAGAATTTTGTGTTTTTTATTTAGAATTCTGTGTTTTTTTATTTAGAATTTGGTATTTTTAATTTAGAATTCAGTGTTTTTTTTATTTAGAATTCAGTGTTATTTATTTAGAATGCAGTATTTTTTATTCAGAATTCTGTGCTTTTTATTTACAATTCAGTGTTTTTATGTAGAATTCAGTCCACTTTATTTAGAATTCAGTGCTTTTTATTTAGAATTCAGTGTTTTTTTATTCGGATTTTTTATTTAGAATTTTGTGTTATTTATTTAGAATTATGTTTTTTAATTAAGAATTTGGTATTCTTTATTTAGAATTCAGTGTTTTTTATTTAGAATTCAGTGTTTTTTATTTAGAATTCCGTGCTTTTTATTTAGAATTCAGTGATTTTTATTTAGAATTCAGTGTTTTTATTTAGAATTTGGTATTTTTTATTTAGAATTCAGTTTTTTATTCAGAATTCAGTGTTTTTGTTTAGAATTCAGTGTGTTTTATTTAGACTTCAGTTTGTTTTTAGATTTTATTGTTTTTTATTTAGAATTCAGTGTTTTTCTTATTCAGAATTTAGTGCTTTTTATTTTGATATTGGTGTTTTTTTATTTAGAACTCTGTGTTTTTTATTTAGAATTTGTTGTTTTTTATTTAGAATTAAGTATTTTAAAAAATTTGAATTCAGTTTTTTATTTAGAATTTGGTGATTCTTTTACTTAGGATCTAGTGTTTTTTCGAAATAGATTTTTTTATTTAGAATTCATTGCTTTTTATTTAGTATTCAGTGATTTTTATGTAGAATTCAGTGTTTTTTATGTAGAATTCAGTGTTTTTTATTTAGAATTAGCTGTTTTTTTGTTTAGAATTCAGTGTTTTTTATTTTGAATTCAAGGTTTTTTATTTAGAATTTGGTGATTATTTTACTTAGGATCTGGTGTTTTTTAGAAATAGATTTTTTAATTTAGAATTCATTGCTCTTTATTTAGAATTCAGTGATTTTATTTAGAATTCAGGTTTTTTAATTGAGAATTTAGTGTTTTTATTTAGAATTTGATGTTATTTATTTTTAGAATTCAGTGTTTGTTATTTAGAATTTAGTGTTTTTATGTATAATTCTGTTTTTTATTTAGAATTCAGTGGTTTTATTGAGAATTTAGTGTTTTTATTCAGATTTTGGTGGTATTTTATTTAGAATTAAGTGCTTTTTATTTAGAATTCAGTGTTTTTATTTAGAATTCAGTGGGTTTTTTTTAGAATTCAGTTTTTTATTTAGAATTTTGTGTTTTTTATTTATAATTTGGTATTTTTAATTTAGAATTCAGTGTTTTTTTTATTTAGAATTCAGTGTTTTTATTTAGAATGCAGTCTTTTTTCATTCAGAATTCTGTGCTTTTTATTTACAATTCAGTGTTTTTATGTAGAATTCAGTCCACTTCATTTAGAATTCAGTGCTTTTTATTTAGAATTCAGTGTTTTTTTTATTCGGGTTTTTTATTTAGAATTTTGTGTTTTTTATTTAGAATTCCGTGCTTTTTATTTAGAATTCAGTGTTTTTATTTAGAATTCGGTGTTTTTTTTAGAATGTGGTATTTTTTTATTTAGAATTCAGTGTTTTGTATTCGGAATTCAGTGTTTTTTGTTTAGAATTCAGTGTGTATTATTTAGACTTCAGTTTGTTTTTAGAATTTATTGTTTTTTATTTAGAATTCAGTGTTTTTCTTATTCAGAATTTAGTGCTTCTTATTTTTTATATTGGTGTTTTTTATTTAGAACTCATTGTTTTTTATTTAGAATTTAGTGTTTTTTATTTAGAATTTGTTGTTTTTTATTTAGAACTCAGTGTTTTTTATTTAGAATTTGGTGATTCTTTTACTTAGGATCAAGTGTTTTTTCGAAATTGATTTTTTAATTTAGAATTCATTGGTTTTTATTTAGTATTCAGTGATTTTTATGTAGAATTCTGTGTATTTTTATTTAGAATTTGCTGTTTTTTTGTTTAGAATTCAGTGTTTTTTATTTTGAATTCAAGGTTTTTTATTTAGAATTTGGTGATTATTATACTTAGGATCTGGTGTTTTTTAGAAATTTATTTTTTAATTTAGAATTCATTGCTCCTTATTTAGAATTAAGTGATTTTATTTAGAATTCAGGTTTTTATTGAGAATTTAGTGTTTTTATTTAGAATTTGATGTTATGTATTTTTAGAATTCAGTGTTTTTTATTTAGAATTTAGTTTTTTATGTATAATTCTGTTTTTTTATTTAGAATTCAGTGTTTTTTATTGAGAATTAAGTGTTTTTATTCCGATGTTGGTGGTATTTTATTTAGAATTCAGTGCTTTTTATTTAGAATTCAGTGTTTTTTATTTAGATCTCAGTGTTTTTTTAGAATTCAGTTTTTTATTTTGAATTTTGTGTTTTTTATTTAGATTTCTGTGTTTTTTATTTAGAATTTGGTATTTTTAATATAGAATTCAGTGTTTTTTAAATTTAGAATTCAGTGTTTTTTATTTAGAATGCAGTATTTTTTTATTCAGAATTCTGTGCTTTTTATTTACAATTCAGTGTTTTTATGTAGAATTCCGTCCACTTTATTTAGAATTCAGTGCTTTTTATTTAGAATTCAGTGTTTTTTTATTCGGATTTTTTATTTAGAATTTTGTGTTTTTTATTTAGAATTCTGTTTTTTAATTAAGAATTTGGTATTCTTTATTTAGAATTCAGTGTTTTTTATTTAGAATTCAGTGTTTTTATTTAGAATTCGGTGTTTTTATTTAGAATTTGATGTTTTTTTATTTAGAATTCAAGGTTTTTTTATTTATAATTTGGTGATTCTTTTACTTAGGACCTGGCGTGTTTTAGAAATCAGTGTTTCTTATTTTTTGTTTGGTGTTTTTTTATTTAGACATCAGTGTTTTTATTTAAAATTCAGTGGTTTTCTATTTAGAATTCAGTGCTTTTTATTTTAATTTGGTGTTTTTTATTTAGAATTCAGTGTTTTTCATTTAGAATTTTGTGTTTTATATTTAGAATTAAGTGTTTTTATTTTAAATTCAGTGTTTTTCATTTAGAATTCAGTGTTTTATATTTAGAATTCAGTTTTTTTCATTTAGAATTCAGGTTTTTTTTATTTAGAATTCAGGTTTTTTATTTAGAATTCAATGTTTTTTTTATTTGGAATGCAGTGTTTTTGGTTAGAATTTTGTGTTTTTTTTATTTAGATTTCACTGCTTTTTATTTAGGATTTGGTGCTTTTTTTATAGTTCAGTGTTTTTTATTTAGAATTCTGTGTTTTTATTTAGAATTTGGTGTTTTTTAGAATTCAGTTTTTTATTTTAAAATTTTGTGTTTTTATTTCGAAATCTGTGTTTTTATATTTGAAATTCAGTGTTTTTTATTTAGAATTCAGTGTTTTTATTTAGAATTCGGTGTTTTTATTTAGAATTTGGTATTTTTTATTTAGAATTCAGTGTTTTTTATTCATAATTCAGTGTTTTTTAATTTAGAATTCAGTGTTTTTTACTTAGAATTCAGTGTGTTTTTATTCAGAATTCAGTGCTTTTTATTTTGAATTTGGTGTTTTTTATTTAGATTTCAGTGTTTTTTATTCATAATTCAGTGTTTTTTAATTTAGAATTCAGTGTTTTTTTATTCAGAATTCAGTGCTTTTTATTTTGAATTTGGTGTTTTTTATTTAAAACTCAGTGTTTTTTATTTAGAATTTGGTGTTTTTTAATTAGAATTTTGTATTTTTTATTTAGAATTCAGTGTTTTTCTATTTAGAATTAAGTGTTTTTTTTATTTAGAATTCAGTGTTTTTTATTTAGAATTCAGTGTTTTTTTACTTAGAATTCCGTGCATTTTATTTAGAATTCAGTGTTTTTTATGTAGAATTCAGTGCACTTCATTCAGAATTCAGTGATTTTATTTAGAATTCAGTTTTTTTTATTGAGAATTTAGTGTTTTTATTTAGAATTGGGTGTTATATTTTTAGAATTCAGAGTTTTTTATTTAGAATTTAGTGTTTTTATGTATAATTCAGTTTTTTTATTTAGAATTCAGTGTTTTTATTGAGAATTTAGTGTTTTTATTCAGAAGTTGGTGGTATTTTATTTAGAATTCAGTGCTTTTTATTTAGACTTCAGTGTTTTGTATTTAGAATTCAGTTTTTTTTAGAATTCAGTTTTTTTAATTAGAATTTTGTGTTTTTTATTTAGTATTCTGTTTATTTTTATTCAGAATTTGTTATTTTTAATTAAGAATTCAGTGTTTTTTTTATTTAGAATTCAGTGTTTTTATTTAGAATGCAGTGTTTTTTTATTCGGAATTCTGTGCTTTTTATTTAGAATTCAGTGTTTTCATGTAGAATTCAGTCCACTTTATTTAGAATTCAGTACTCTTTATTTAGAATTCAGTGTTTTTTTATTTAGAATTAAGTGGTTTTTTTTAGAATTCGGTTTTTTTAGTTAGAATTTTGTGTTTTTTTATTTAGAATTCTGTTTTTTAATTAAGAATTTGGTATTCTTCATTTAGAATTCTGTGTTTTTCTATTTAGAATTCAGTGTTTTTTAAATTTAGAATTCAGTGTTTTTTATTTAGAATTTAGTGTTTTTTATGTATAATTCAGTTTTTTTATTTAGAATTCAGTGTTTTTTATTGAGAATTTAGTGTTTTTATTCAGAAGTTGGTGGTATTTTATTTAGAATTCAGTGCTTTTTATTTAGACTTCAGTGTTTTGTATTTAGAATTCAGTGTTTTTTTAGAATTCAGTTTTTTTTATTTAGAATTTTGTGTTTTTATTTAGAATTCTGTGTTTTTTTATTCAGAATTTGTTATTTTTAATTAAGAATTCAGTGTTTTTTTTATTTAGAATTCAGTGTTTTTATTTAGAATGCAGTATTTTTTTATTCAGAATTCTGTGCTTGTTATTTAGAATTCAGTGTTTTCATGTAGAATTCAGTCCACTTTATTTAGAATTCAGTGCTTTTTATTTAGAATTCAGTGTTTTTTTATTTAGAATTAAGTGTTTTTTTTAGAATTCGGTTTTTTTAGTTAGAATTTTTTTTTTTTTTAGAATTCTGTTTTTTAATTAAGAATTTGGTATTCTTCATTTAGAATTCTGTTTTTCTATTTAGAATTCGGTGTTTTTTTAATTTAGAATTCAGTGTTTTTTATTTATCATTCAGTGTTTTTATTTAGAATTCAGTGTTTTTATTTAGAATTCTGTGCTTTTTATTTAGAATTCAGTGATTTTTATTTAGAATCCGGTGTTTTCATTTAGAATTTGGTATTTTTTATTTAGTATTAAGTGTTTTGTATTCGGAATTCAGTGTTTTTTTTTAGAATTCAGTTTGTTTTTAGAATTTGTTTTTTATTTAGAATTCAGTGTTTTTCTTATTCAGAATTTAGTGCTTTTTATTTTGATATTGCTGTTTTTTAATTTAGAACTCGGTGTTTTTTATTTAGAATTTGGTGTTTTTTATTTAGAATTCTGTGTTTTTTATTTAGAATTTGGTGTTTTTTATTTAGAATTCTGTGTTTTTTATTTAGAATTTGGTGTTTTTTTATTTAGAATTAAGTATTTAAAATTTTTGAATTCAGTTTTTTATTTAGAATTTGGTGATTCTTTTACTTAGGATCAAGTGTTTTTTCGAAATAGATTTTTTAATTTAGAATTCATTGGTTTTTATTTAGTATGCAGTGATTTTTATGTAGAATTCAGTGTTTTTTATGTAGAATTCAGTGTTTTTTATTTAGAATTTGCTGTTTTTTTGTTTAGAATTCAGTGTTTTTTATTTTGAATTCAAGGTTTTTTATTTAGAATTTGGTGATTCCTTTACTTAGGATCTGGTGTTTTTTAGAAATTGATTTTTTTAATTTAGAATTCATTGCTCTTTAGTTAGAATTAAGAGATTTTGTTTAGAATTCAGGTTTTTATTGAGAATTTAGTGTTTTTATTTTGAATTTGATGTTATTTATTTTTAGAATTCAGTGTTTTTTATTTAGAATTTAGTGTTTTTAATGTATAATTCTGTTTTTATTTAGAATTCAGTGTTTTTATTGAGAATTTAGTGTTTTTAATCAGATTTTGGTGGTATTTTATTTAGAATTCAGTGATTTTTATTTAGAATTAAGTGTTTTTTATTTAGAATTCAGTGGTTTTTTAGAATTCAGTTTTTTTATTTAGAATTTTGTGTTTTTTTTTAGAATTCTGTGTTTTTTTTATTTAGAATTTGGTATTTTTAATTTAGAATTCAGTGTTTTTTTAATTTAGAATTCAGTGTTTTTTTAATTTAGAATTCAGTGTTTTTTTTAGAATTCGTTTTTTTTAGTTAGAATTTTGTGTTTTTTTATTTAGAATTCTGTTTTTTAATTAAGAATTTGGTATTCTTCATTTAGAATTCTGTGTTTTTCTATTTAGAATTCAGTGTTTTTTTAATTTAGAATTCAGTGTTTTTTATTTATAATTCAGTGTTTTTATTTAGAATTCAGTGTTTTTATTTAGAATTCTGTGCTTTTTATTTAGAATTCAGTGATTTTTATTTAGAATCTGGTGTTTTTATTTAGAATTTGGTATTTTTTATTTAGTATTCAGTGTTTTGTATTCGGAATTCAGTGTTTTTTGTTTAGAATTCAGTTTGTTTTTAGAATTTATTGTTTTTTATTTAGAATTCAGTGTTTTTCTTATTCAGAATTTAGTGCTTTTTATTTTGATATTGCTGTTTTTTTTATTTAGAACTCAGTGTTTTTTATTTAGAATTTGGTGTTTTTATTTAGAATTCTGTGTTTTTTATTTAGAATTTGGTGTTTTTTTATTTAGAATTAAGTATTTAAAATTTTTGAATTCAGTTTTTTATTTAGAATTTGGTGATTCTTTTACTTAGGATCAAGTGTTTTTTCGAAATTGATTTTTTAATTTAGAATTCATTGGTTTTTATTTAGTATTCAGTGATTTTTATGTAGAATTCAGTGTTTTTTATGTAGAATTCAGTGTTTTTTATTTAGAATTTGCTGTTTTTTTGTTTAGAATTCAGTGTTTTTTATTTTGAATTCAAGGTTTTTTATTTAGAATTTGGTGATTCTTTTACTTAGGATCTGGTGTTTTTTAGAAATTTATTTTTTTAATTTAGAATTCATTGCTCTTTAGTTAGAATTAAGTGATTTTATTTAGAATTCAGGTTTTTATTGAGAATTTAGTGTTTTTATTTTGAATTTGATGTTATTTATTTTTAGAATTCAGTGTTTTTATTTAGAATTTAGTGTTTTTATGTATAAATCTGTTTTTATTTAGAATTCAGTGTTTTTATTGAGAATTTAGTGTTTTTAATCAGATTTTGGTGGTATTTTATTTAGAATTCAGTGCTTTTTATTTAGAATTAAGTGTTTTTTATTTAGAATTCAGTGGTTTTTTAGAATTCAGTTTTTTTATTTAGAATTTTGTGTTTTTTTTTAGAATTCTGTGTTTTTTTTATTTAGAATTTGGTATTTTTAATTTAGAATTCAGTGTTTTTTTAATTTAGAATTCAGTGTTTTTTTAATTTAGAATTCAGTGTTTTTTTAGAATTCGGTTTTTTTAGTTAGAATTTTGTGTTTTTTTATTTAGAATTCTGTTTTTTAATTAAGAATTTGGTATTCTTCATTTAGAATTCAGTGTTTTTCTATTTAGAATTCAGTGTTTTTTAAATTTAGAATTCAGTGTTTTTTATTTATAATTCAGTGTTTTTATTTAGAATTCAGTGTTTTTATTTAGAATTCTGTGCTTTTTATTTAGAATTCAGTGATTTTTATTTAGAATCTGGTGTTTTTATTTAGAATTTGGTATTTTTTATTTAGTATTCAGTGTTTTGTATTCGGAATTCAGTGTTTTTTGTTTAGAATTCAGTTTGTTTTTAGAATTTATTGTTTTTTATTTAGAATTCAGTGTTTTTCTTATTCAGAATTTAGTGCTTTTTATTTTGATATTGCTGTTTTTTTTATTTAGAACTCAGTGTTTTTTATTTAGAATTTGGTGTTTTTTATTTAGAATTCTGTGTTTTTTATTTAGAATTTGGTGTTTTTTTATTTAGAATTAAGTATTTAAAATTTTTGAATTCAGTTTTTTATTTAGAATTTGGTGATTCTTTTACTTAGGATCAAGTGTTTTTTCGAAATTGATTTTTTAATTTAGAATTCATTGGTTTTTATTTAGTATTCAGTGATTTTTATGTAGAATTCAGTATTTTTTATGTAGAATTCAGTGTTTTTTATTTAGAATTTGCTGTTTTTTTGTTTAGAATTCAGTGTTTTTTATTTTGAATTCAAGGTTTTTTATTTAGAATTTGGTGATTCTTTTACTTAGGATCTGGTGTTTTTTAGAAATTTATTTTTTTAATTTAGAATTCATTGCTCTTTAGTTAGAATAAAGTGATTTTATTTAGAATTCAGGTTTTTATTGAGAATTTAGTGTTTTTATTTTGAATTTGATGTTATTTATTTTTAGAATTCAGTGTTTTTATTTAGAATTTAGTGTTTTTATGTATAAATCTGTTTTTTATTTAGAATTCAGTGTTTTTTATTGAGAATTTAGTGTTTTTATTCAGATTTTGGTGGTATTTTATTTAGAATTCAGTGCTTTTTATTTAGAATTCAGTGTTTTTTATTTAGAATTCAGTGGTTTTTTAGAATTCAGTTTTTTTTATTTAGAATTTTGTGTTTTTTATTTAGAATTCTGTGTTTTTTTATTTAGAATTTGGTATTTTTAATTTAGAATTCAGTGTTTTTCTTATTCAGAATTTAGTGCTTTTTATTTTGATATTGCTGTTTTTTTTATTTAGAACTCAGTGTTTTTTATTTAGAATTTGGTGTTTTTTATTTAGAATTCTGTGTTTTTTATTTAGAATTTGGTGTTTTTTTATTTAGAATTAAGTATTTAAAATTTTTGAATTCAGTTTTTTATTTAGAATTTGGTGATTCTTTTACTTAGGATCAAGTGTTTTTTCGAAATTGATTTTTTAATTTAGAATTCATTGGTTTTTATTTAGTATTCAGTGATTTTTATGTAGAATTCAGTATTTTTTATGTAGAATTCAGTGTTTTTTATTTAGAATTTGCTGTTTTTTTGTTTAGAATTCAGTGTTTTTTATTTTGAATTCAAGGTTTTTTATTTAGAATTTGGTGATTCTTTTACTTAGGATCTGGTGTTTTTTAGAAATTTATTTTTTTAATTTAGAATTCATTGCTCTTTAGTTAGAATAAAGTGATTTTATTTAGAATTCAGGTTTTTATTGAGAATTTAGTGTTTTTATTTTGAATTTGATGTTATTTATTTTTAGAATTCAGTGTTTTTATTTAGAATTTAGTGTTTTTATGTATAAATCTGTTTTTTATTTAGAATTCAGTGTTTTTTATTGAGAATTTAGTGTTTTTATTCAGATTTTGGTGGTATTTTATTTAGAATTCAGTGCTTTTTATTTAGAATTCAGTGTTTTTTATTTAGAATTCAGTGGTTTTTTAGAATTCAGTTTTTTTTATTTAGAATTTTGTGTTTTTTATTTAGAATTCTGTGTTTTTTTATTTAGAATTTGGTATTTTTAATTTAGAATTCAGTGTTTTTTTTATTTAGAATTCAGTGTTATTTATTTAGAATGCAGTATTTTTTATTCAGAATTCTGTGCTTTTTATTTACAATTCAGTGTTTTTATGTAGAATTCAGTCCACTTTATTTAGAATTCAGTGCTTTTTATTTAGAATTCAGTGTTTTTTTATTCGGATTTTTTATTTAGAATTTTGTGTTATTTATTTAGAATTCTGTTTTTTAATTAAGAATTTGGTATTCTTTATTTAGAATTCAGTGTTTTTTATTTAGAATTCAGTGTTTTTTATTTAGAATTCCGTGCTTTTTATTTAGAATTCAGTGATTTTTATTTAGAATTCGGTGTTTTTATTTAGAATTTGGTATTTTTTATTTAGAATTCAGTTTTTTATTCAGAATTCAGTGTTTTTGTTTAGAATTCAGTGTGTTTTATTTAGACTTCAGTTTGTTTTTAGAATTTATTATTTTTATTTAGAATTCAGTGTTTTTCTTATTCAGAATTTAGTGTTTTTATTTTGATATTGGTGTTTATTTTATTTAGAACTCTGTGTTTTTTATTTAGAATTTGTTGTTTTTTATTTAGAATTAAGTATTTTAAAAAATTTGAATTCAGTTTTTTATTTAGAATTTGGTGATTCTTTTACTTAGGATCTAGTGTTTTTTCGAAACTGATTTTTTAATTTAGAATTCATTCCTTTTTATTTAGTATTCAGTGATTTTTATGTAGAATTCAGTGTTGTTTTTTGTAGAATTCAGTGTTTTTTATTTAGAATTTGCAGTTTTTTTGTTCAGAATTCAGTGTTTTTTATTTTGAATTCAAGGTTTTTTATTTAGAATTTGGTGATTATTTCACTTAGGATCTGGTGTTTTTTATAAATAGATTTTTTAATTTAGAATTCATTGCTCTTTATTTAGAATTCAGTGATTTTATTTAGAATTCAGGTTTTTTAATTGAGAATTTAGTGTTTTTATTTAGAATTTGATGTTATTTATTTTTAGAATTCAGTGTTTTTTATTTAGAATTTAGTGTTTTTATGTATAATTCTGTTTTTTATTTAGAATTCAGTGGTTTTATTGAGAATTTAGTGTTTTTATTCAGATTTTGGTGGTATTTTATTTAGAATTCAGTGCTTTTTATTTAGAATTCAGTGTTTTTATTTAGAATTCAGCGTTTTTTTTAGAATTCAGTTTTTTATTTAGAATTTTGTGTTTTTAATTTATAATGTGCTATTTTTAATTTAGAATTCAGTGTTTTTTTATTTAGAATTCAGTGTTTTTATTTAGAATGCAGTCTTTTTTTATTCAGAATTCTGTGCTTTTCATTTACAATTCAGTGTTTTTATGTAGAATTCAGTCCACTTAATTTAGAATTTAGTGCTTTTTATTTAGAATTCAGTGTTTTTTTATTCTGATTTTTTTATTTAGAATTTTGTGTTATTTATTTAGAATTCTGTTTTTTAATTAAGAATTTGGTATTCTTTATTTAGAATTCAGTGTTTTTTTTAGAATTCAGTGTTTTTTATTTAGAATTCCGTGCTTTTTATTTCGAATTCAGTGTTTTTATTTCGAATTCAGTGTTTTTATTTAGAATTTGGTATTTTTTATTTAGAATTCAGTTTTTTATTCAGAATTCAGTGTTTTTGTTTAGAATTCAGTGTGTTTTATTTAGACTTCAGTGTGTTTTTAGAATTTATTGTTTTTTATTTAGAATTCAGTGTTTTTCCTATTCAGAATGTAGTGCTTTTTATTTTGATATTGGTGTTTTTTTATTTAGAACTCTGTGTTTTTATTTAGAATTTGTTGTTTTTTATTTAGAATTAAGTATTTTAAAAAATTTGAATTCAGTTTTTTATTTAGAATTTGGTGATTCTTTTACTTAGGATCTAGTGTTTTTTCGAAATTGATTTTTTAATTTAGAATTCATTGCTTTTTATTTAGTATTCAGTGATTTTTATGTAGAATTCAGTGTTTTTTTTGTAGAATTCAGTGTTTTTTATTTAGAATTTGCTGTTTTTTTGTTCAGAATTCAGTGTTTTTTATTTTGAATTCAAGGTTTTTTATTTAGAATTTGGTGATTATTTTACTTAGGATCTGGTGTTTTTTATAAATAGATTTTTTAATTTAGAATTCATTGCTCTTTATTTAGAATTCAGTGTTTTTATTTAGAATTCAGTGATTTTTATTTAGAATTCAGTGATTTTTATTTAGAATTTGATGTTATTTATTTTTAGAATTCAGTGTTTTTTATTTAGAATTTAGTGTTTTTATGTATAATTCTGTTTTTTATTTAGAATTCAGTGGTTTTATTGAGATTTTAGTGTTTTTATTCAGATTTTGGTGGTATTTTATTTAGAATTCAGTGCTTTTTATTTAGAATTCAGTGTTTTTATTTAGAATTCAGCGTTTTTTTTTTAGAATTCAGTTTTTTATTTAGAATTTTGTGTTTTTTATTTATAATTTGGTATTTTTAATTTAGAATTCAGTGTTTTTTTATTTAGAATTCAGTGTTTTTATTTAGAATGCAGTCTTTTTTTATTCAGAATTCTGTGCTTTTTATTTACAATTCAGTGTTTTTATGTAGAATTCAGTCCACTTCATTTAGAATTCAGTGCTTTTTATTTAGAATTCAGTGTTTTTTTATTCGGATTTTTTATTCAGAATTTTGTGTTTTTTATTTAGAATTCTGTTTTTTAATTAAGAATTTGTTATTCTTTATTTAGAATTCAGTGTTTTTTATTTAGAATTCAGTGTTTTTTATTTAGAATTCAGTGTTTTTATTTCGAATTCAGTGTTTTTATTTAGAATTTGGTATTTTTTATTTAGAATTCAGTTTTTTATTCAGAATTCAGTGTTTTTGTTTAGAATTCAGTGTGTTTTATTTAGACTTCAGTGTGTTTTTAGAATTTATTGTTTTTTATTTAGAATTCAGTGTTTTTCCTATTCAGAATGTAGTGCTTTTTATTTTGATATTGGTGTTTTTTTATTTAGAACTCTGTGTTTTTATTTAGAATTTGTTGTTTTTTATTTAGAATTAAGTATTTTAAAAAATTTGAATTCAGTTTTTTATTTAGAAGTTGGTGATTCTTTTACTTAGGATCTAGTGTTTTTTCGAAATTGATTTTTTAATTTAGAATTCATTGCTTTTTATTTAGTATTCAGTGATTTTTATGTAGAATTCAGTGTTTTTTATGTAGAATTCAGTGTTTTTTATTTAGAATTTGCTGTTTTTTTATTTAGAATTCAGTGTTTTTTTATTTAGAATTCAAGGTTTTTTATTTAGAATTTGGTGATTCTTTTACTTAGGATCTGGTGTTTTTTAGAAATTGATTTTTTTAATTTAGACTTCATTGCTCTTTATTTAGAATTCAGTGTTTTTATTTAGAAATCAGTGATTTTTATTTAGAATTCAGTGATTTTTATTTAGAATTTGCTGTTTTCTATTTAGAATTTGCTGTTTTCTATTTAGAATTCAGTGTTTTTTATTTAGAAATTCAGTGCAATTTATTTAGAATTCCGTGTTTTTTATTTAGAATTTGATGTTTTTTTTATTTAGAATTCAAGGTTTTTTTTTTATTTAGAATTTGGTGATTCTTTTACTTAGGACCTGGTGTGTTTTAGAAATCAGTGCTTCTTATTTATTGTTTGGTGTTTTTTTATTTAGACATCAGTGTTTTTTATTTAAAATTCAGTGGTTTTCTATTTAAAATTCAGTGTTTTTTATTTTAATTTGGTGTTTTTTATTTAGAATTCAGTGTTTTTCATTTAGAATTTGGTGTTTTATATTTAGAATTCAGTGTTTTTCATTTAGAATTTGGTGTTTTATATTTAGAATTAAGTGTTTTTATTTTAAATTAAGTGTTTTTCATTTAGAATTCAGTGTTTTATATTTAGAATGCAGTGTTTTTTTCATTTAGAATTCAGGTTTTTTATTTAGAATTCAGAGTTTTTATTTAGAATTTAGTGTTTTTTATTTAGAATTCAGTGTTTTTTTATTTAGAATTCAGTGTTTTGATTTAGAATTCAATGTTTTTTTATTTGGAATGCAGTAGTTTTGGTTAGAATTTGGTGTTTTTTATTTAGATTTCACTGCTTTTTATTTAGGATTTGGTGCTTTTTTATAGTTCAGTGTTTTTTATTTAGAATTCTGTGATTTTATTTAGAATTCTGTGTTTTTTAAGTTAGAATTCAATGTTTTTTAAGTTAGAATTCAGTGTTTTTTATTTAGAATTTGGTTATTTTTTTACATAGGATCTGGTGTTTTTTAGAAATCTGTGTTTTTTATTTAGAATTTAGTTTTGTTTTATTTATAATTCATTGCTTTGTTTACAGAATTCAGTGTTTTTATTTAGAATTCAGTTAATTTTATTTAGAATTCAGTGTTTTTAATTTAGAATTTGGTGCTTTTTATTTAGAATTTGGTGTTTTATTATTTAGAATTCAGTGTTTTCTATTTAGAATTCACATTTTTGATTTAGAATTCAGTGGTTTTTATTTAGAATTTGGTGCTCTTTTTAGAATTCAGTGTTTTTTTTAATTTTGTATATTTTATTTAGAATTCAGTGTTTTTTATTTAGAATTCAGTGCTTTTTATTTTGAATTTGGTTTTTTTATATAGAATTTGTTGTTTTTTATTTAGAATTAAGTATTTTAAAAAATTTGAATTCAGTTTTTTATTTAGAAGTTGGTGATTCTTTTACTTAGGATCTAGTGTTTTTTCGAAATTGATTTTTTAATTTAGAATTCATTGCTTTTTATTTAGTATTCAGTGATTTTTATGTAGAATTCAGTGTTTTTTAAGTAGAATTCAGTGTTTTTTATTTAGAATTCAGTGTTTTTTTATTCTGATTTTTTTATTTAGAATTTTGTGTTATTTATTTAGAATTCTGTTTTTTAATTAAGAATTTGGTATTCTTTATTTAGAATTCAGTGTTTTTTATTTAGAATTCAGTGTTTTTTATTTAGAATTCCGTGCTTTTTATTTCGAATTCAGTGTTTTTATTTCGAATTCAGTGTTTTTATTTAGAATTTGGTATTTTTTATTTAGAATTCAGTTTTTTATTCAGAATTCAGTGTTTTTGTTTAGAATTCAGTGTGTTTTATTTAGACTTCAGTTTGTTTTTAGAATTTATCATTTTTATTTAGAATTCAGTGTTTTTCTTATTCAGAATTTAGTGTTTTTATTTTGATATTGGTGTTTATTTTATTTAGAACTCTGTGTTTTTTATTTAGAATTTGTTGTTTTTTATTTAGAATTAAGTATTTTAAAAATTTTGAATTCAGTTTTTTATTTAGAATTTGGTGATTCTTTTACTTAGGATCTAGTGTTTTTTCGAAACTGATTTTTTAATTTAGAATTCATTGCTTTTTATTTAGTATTCAGTGATTTTTATGTAGAATTCAGTGTTGTTTTTTGTAGAATTCAGTGTTTTTTATTTAGAATTTGCAGTTTTTTTGTTCAGAATTCAGTGTTTTTTATTTTGAATTCAAGGTTTTTTATTTAGAATTTGGTGATTATTTCACTTAGGATCTGGTGTTTTTTATAAATAGATTTTTTAATTTAGAATTCATTGCTCTTTATTTAGAATTCAGTGATTTTATTTAGAATTCAGGTTTTTTAATTGAGAATTTAGTGTTTTTATTTAGAATTTGATGTTATTTATTTTTAGAATTCAGTGTTTTTTATTTAGAATTTAGTGTTTTTATGTATAATTCTGTTTTTTATTTAGAATTCAGTGGTTTTATTGAGAATTTAGTGTTTTTATTCAGATTTTGGTGGTATTTTATTTAGAATTCAGTGCTTTTTATTTAGAATTCAGTGTTTTTATTTAGAATTCAGCGTTTTTTTTAGAATTCAGTTTTTTATTTAGAATTTTGTGTTTTTAATTTATAATGTGCTATTTTTAATTTAGAATTCAGTGTTTTTTTATTTAGAATTCAGTGTTTTTATTTAGAATGCAGTCTTTTTTTATTCAGAATTCTGTGCTTTTTATTTACAATTCAGTGTTTTTATGTAGAATTCAGTCCACTTAATTTAGAATTTAGTGCTTTTTATTTAGAATTCAGTGTTTTTTTATTCTGATTTTTTTATTTAGAATTTTGTGTTATTTATTTAGAATTCTGTTTTTTAATTAAGAATTTGGTATTCTTTATTTAGAATTCAGTGTTTTTTATTTAGAATTCAGTGTTTTTTATTTAGAATTCCGTGCTTTTTATTTCGAATTCAGTGTTTTTATTTCGAATTCAGTGTTTTTATTTAGAATTTGGTATTTTTTATTTAGAATTCAGTTTTTTATTCAGAATTCAGTGTTTTTGTTTAGAATTCAGTGTGTTTTATTTAGACTTCAGTGTGTTTTTAGAATTTATTGTTTTTTATTTAGAATTCAGTGTTTTTCCTATTCAGAATGTAGTGCTTTTTATTTTGATATTGGTGTTTTTTTATTTAGAACTCTGTGTTTTTATTTAGAATTTGTTGTTTTTTATTTAGAATTAAGTATTTTAAAAAATTTGAATTCAGTTTTTTATTTAGAATTTGGTGATTCTTTTACTTAGGATCTAGTGTTTTTTCGAAATTGATTTTTTAATTTAGAATTAATTGCTTTTTATTTAGTATTCAGTGATTTTTATGTAGAATTCAGTGTTTTTTTGTAGAATTCAGTGTTTTTTATTTAGAATTTGCTGTTTTTTTGTTCAGAATTCAGTGTTTTTTATTTTGAATTCAAGGTTTTTTATTTAGAATTTGGTGATTATTTTACTTAGGATCTGGTGTTTTTTATAAATAGATTTTTTAATTTAGAATTCATTGCTCTTTATTTAGAATTCAGTGTTTTTATTTAGAATTCAGTGATTTTTATTTAGAATTCAGTGATTTTTATTTAGAATTTGATGTTATTTATTTTTAGAATTCAGTGTTTTTTATTTAGAATTTAGTGTTTTTATGTATAATTCTGTTTTTTATTTAGAATTCAGTGGTTTTATTGAGATTTTAGTGTTTTTATTCAGATTTTGGTGGTATTTTATTTAGAATTCAGTGCTTTTTATTTAGAATTCAGTGTTTTTATTTAGAATTCAGCGTTTTTTTTTAGAATTCAGTTTTTTATTTAGAATTTTGTGTTTTTTATTTATAATTTGGTATTTTTAATTTAGAATTCAGTGTTTTTTTATTTAGAATTCAGTGTTTTTATTTAGAATGCAGTCTTTTTTTATTCAGAATTCTGTGCTTTTTATTTACAATTCAGTGTTTTTATGTAGAATTCAGTCCACTTCATTTAGAATTCAGTGCTTTTTATTTAGAATTCAGTGTTTTTTTATTCGGATTTTTTATTCAGAATTTTGTGTTTTTTATTTAGAATTCTGTTTTTTAATTAAGAATTTGTTATTCTTTATTTAGAATTCAGTGTTTTTTATTTAGAATTCAGTGTTTTTTATTTAGAATTCAGTGTTTTTATTTCGAATTCAGTGTTTTTATTTAGAATTTGGTATTTTTTATTTAGAATTCAGTTTTTTATTCAGAATTCAGTGTTTTTGTTTAGAATTCAGTGTGTTTTATTTAGACTTCAGTGTGTTTTTAGAATTTATTGTTTTTTATTTAGAATTCAGTGTTTTTCCTATTCAGAATGTAGTGCTTTTTATTTTGATATTGGTGTTTTTTTATTTAGAACTCTGTGTTTTTATTTAGAATTTGTTGTTTTTTATTTAGAATTAAGTATTTTAAAAAATTTGAATTCAGTTTTTTTATTTAGAAGTTGGTGATTCTTTTACTTAGGATCTAGTGTTTTTTCGAAATTGATTTTTTAATTTAGAATTCATTGCTTTTTATTTAGTATTCAGTGATTTTTATGTAGAATTCAGTGTTTTTTATGTAGAATTCAGTGTTTTTTATTTAGAATTTGCTGTTTTTTTTATTTAGAATTCAGTGTTTTTTTATTTAGAATTCAAGGTTTTTTATTTAGAATTTGGTGATTCTTTTACTTAGGATCTGGAGTTTTTTAGAAATTGATTTTTTTAATTTAGACTTCATTGCTCTTTATTTAGAATTCAGTGTTTTTATTTAGAAATCAGTGATTTTTATTTAGAATTCAGTGATTTTTATTTAGAATTTGCTGTTTTCTATTTAGAATTTGCTGTTTTCTATTTAGAATTCAGTGTTTTTTATTTAGAAATTCAGTGCAATTTATTTAGAATTCCGTGTTTTTTATTTAGAATTTGATGTTTTTTTTATTTAGAATTCAAGGTTTTTTTTTATTTAGAATTTGGTGATTCTTTTACTTAGGACCTGGTGTGTTTTAGAAATCAGTGCTTCTTATTTATTGTTTGGTGTTTTTTTATTTAGACATCAGTGTTTTTTATTTAAAATTCAGTGGTTTTCTATTTAAAATTCAGTGTTTTTTATTTTAATTTGGTGTTTTTTATTTAGAATTCAGTGTTTTTCATTTAGAATTTGGTGTTTTATATTTAGAATTCAGTGTTTTTCATTTAGAATTTGGTGTTTTATATTTAGAATTAAGTGTTTTTATTTTAAATTAAGTGTTTTTCATTTAGAATTCAGTGTTTTATATTTAGAATGCAGTGTTTTTTTCATTTAGAATTCAGGTTTTTTATTTAGAATTCAGAGTTTTTATTTAGAATTTAGTGTTTTTTATTTAGAATTCAGTGTTTTTTTATTTAGAATTCAGTGTTTTGATTTAGAATTCAATGTTTTTTTATTTGGAATGCAGTAGTTTTGGTTAGAATTTGGTGTTTTTTATTTAGATTTCACTGCTTTTTATTTAGGATTTGGTGCTTTTTTATAGTTCAGTGTTTTTTATTTAGAATTCTGTGATTTTATTTAGAATTCTGTGTTTTTTAAGTTAGAATTCAATGTTTTTTAAGTTAGAATTCAGTGTTTTTTATTTAGAATTTGGTTATTTTTTTACATAGGATCTGGTGTTTTTTAGAAATCTGTGTTTTTTATTTAGAATTTAGTTTTGTTTTATTTATAATTCATTGCTTTGTTTACAGAATTCAGTGTTTTTATTTAGAATTCAGTTAATTTTATTTAGAATTCAGTGTTTTTAATTTAGAATTTGGTGCTTTTTATTTAGAATTTGGTGTTTTATTATTTAGAATTCAGTGTTTTCTATTTAGAATTCACATTTTTGATTTAGAATTCAGTGGTTTTTATTTAGAATTTGGTGCTCTTTTTAGAATTCAGTGTTTTTTTTAATTTTGTATATTTTATTTAGAATTCAGTGTTTTTTATTTAGAATTCAGTGCTTTTTATTTTGAATTTGGTTTTTTTATTTAGAATTTGTTGTTTTTTATTTAGAATTAAGTATTTTAAAAAATTTGAATTCAGTTTTTTATTTAGAAGTTGGTGATTCTTTTACTTAGGATCTAGTGTTTTTTCGAAATTGATTTTTTAATTTAGAATTCATTGCTTTTTATTTAGTATTCAGTGATTTTTATGTAGAATTCAGTGTTTTTTAAGTAGAATTCAGTGTTTTTTATTTAGAATTTGCTGTTTTTTTATTTAGAATTCAGTGTTTTTTTATTTAGAATTCAAGGTTTTTTATTTAGAATTTGGTGATTCTTTTACTTAGGATCTGGTGTTTTTTAGAAATTGATTTTTTTAATTTAGACTTCATTGCTCTTTATTTAGAATTCAGTGTTTTTATTTAGAAATCAGTGATTTTTATTTAGAATTCAGTGATTTTTATTTAGAATTTGCTGTTTTCTATTTAGAATTCAGTGTTTTTTATTTAGAAATTCAGTGCAATTTATTTAGAATTCAGTGTTTTTTATTTAGAATTTGATGTTTTTTTTATTTAGAATTCAAGGTTTTTTTTAATTTAGAATTTGGTGATTCTTTTACTTAGGACCTGGTGTGTTTTAGAAATCAGTGCTTCTTATTTATTGTTTGGTGTTTTTTTATTTAGACATCAGTGTTTTTTATTTAAAATTCAGTGGTTTTCTATTTAAAATTCAGTGTTTTTTATTTTAATTTGGTGTTTTTTATTTAGAATTCAGTGTTTTTCATTTAGAATTTGGTGTTTTATATTTAGAATTCAGTGTTTTTCATTTAGAATTTGGTGTTTTATATTTAGAATTAAGTGTTTTTCATTTAGAATTCAGTGTTTTATATTTAGAATGCAGTGTTTTTTTCATTTAGAATTCAGGTTTTTTATTTAGAATTCAGAGTTTTTATTTAGAATTAGTGTTTTTTATTTAGAATTCAGTGTTTTTTTATTTAGAATTCAGTGTTTTGATTTAGAATTCAATGTTTTTTTATTTGGAATGCAGTAGTTTTGGTTAGAATTTGGTGTTTTTTATTTAGATTTCACTGCTTTTTATTTAGGATTTGGAGCTTTTTTATAGTTCAGTGTTTTTTATTTAGAATTCTGTGTTTTTTATTTAGAAATTTGTGTTTTTTAAGTTAGAATTCAATGTTTTTTAAGTTAGAATTCAGTGTTTTTTATTTAGAATTTGGTTATTTTTTTTACATAGGATCTGGTGTTTTTTAGAAATCTGTGTTTTTTATTTAGAATTTGGTTTTGTTTTATTTATAATTCATTGCTTTGTTTACAGAATTCAGTGTTTTTATTTAGAATTCAGTTAATTTTATTTAGAATTCAGTGTTTTTAATTTAGAATTTGGTGCTTTTTATTTAGAATTTGGTGTTTTATTATTTAGAATTCAGTGTTTTCTATTTAGAATTCACATTTTTGATTTAGAATTCAGTGGTTTTTATTTAGAATTTGGTTCTCTTTTTAGAATTCAGTGTTTTTTTTAATTTTGTGTATTTTATTTAGAATTCAGTGTTTTTTATTTAGAATTCAGTGCTTTTTATTTTGAATTTGGTTTTTTTATTTAGAATTTGTTGTTTTTTATTAGGGATTAAGTGTTTTTAAATTTTGAATTCAGTTTTTTTTATTTAGAATTTGGTTATTCTTTTACTTAGGATCTGGTGTTTTTTAGAAATTGATTTTTTAATTTAGAATTCAGTGTTTTTATTTAGAATTTGGTGCTATTTTAGTTAGAATTCAGTGTTTTTATTTACAATTCAAGGTTTTTTTATTTAGAATTTGGTGATTCTTTTACTTAGGACCTGTTGTGTTTTAGAAATCAGCGTTTCTTATTTATTGTTTGGTGTTTTTTTATTTAGACATCAGTGTTTTTTATTTAAAATTCAGTGGTTTTCTATTTAGAATTCAGTGCTTTTATTTTGAATTTGGTATTTTTTCTTTAGAATTCAGTGTTTTTCATTTAGAATTTGGTGTTTTATATTTAGAATTAAGTGTTTTTATTTTGAATTCAGTGTTTTTTTATTTAGAATTCAATGTTTTTTATTTAGAATTCAGTGTTTTATATTTAGAATTCAGTGTTTTTAATAAGAATTAAGTTTTTTTATTTAGAATTCAGAGTTTTTATTTAGAATTTAGTGTTTTTTATTTAGAATTCAGTGTTTTTTATTTAGAATTCAGTGTTTTGATTTATGATTCTCTGTTTTTTTTATTTATATATCTTTCTTTATTTAGAATTTAGTGATTTTTATTTCAAATTTGGTGTTTTTATTTAGAATTCAGTGTTTTCTATTTAGAATTCACAGTTTTTTTATTTAGAATTCAGTGTTTTGATTTAGAATTGAGTGTTTTTATTTAGAATTTAGTGTTTTTATTTAGAATTATGTGTTTTTTATTTAGAATTAAGTGTATTTTAAATGTGAATTCAGGATTTTTATTTAGAATTTGGCAATTCTTTTACTTAGGATCTGGTGTTTTTATAAATGGATTTTTAAATTTAGAATTAATTGCTTTTTATTTAGAATTCAGTGTATTTTATTTAGAATTCAGTGTTCTTTATGTAGATTTTGGTACTTTTTTATTTAGAATTCAGTGTTTAAAATTTGGTATTTTTTATTTAGAAATCAGTGTTTTTTATTTAGAAATTGGTGTTATTGTTTTAGAATTCAGTGCTTTTAATTTAGAATTCAGTGTTTTTATGCAGAATTCTTTGTTTTTTTATTTAGAATTCTCTGTTTTTTGTTTAGAATTCTGTTTTTTATTTAGAATTCAGTGTTTTTTATTTAGAATTCCGTGCTTTTTATTTAGAATTCAGCGTTTTTCTATTTAGAATTCAGTGTTTTTTATTTAGAATTCTGGGAAGAGATTGAAAAGAAAATGAGATTCACTAAGCAAATCTTTTATGAATTGGGCCCAAAAGCAAGCAGGATATTAGCAAAACGCATGAGAACACATGGAATGAGGAATACAATAAATAAAATTCGGAACTCGAAAACTAAAAACTTAAGCTACGACCCAAACAATATATTAAACATATTACTAGATTATTACAAGACACTATATTTGAAGCCCGAAACGACCAACAACAAAGAAATAGAAGAATATTTGGAAAAACTCGATCGCCCCTCCATTGGAACATTTCAGAATGGAATCTTAAATGCACCAATTACTAAGGGTGAACTAGATAGAGCTATTAACAGGCTGAAATCAAACAAAAGCCCAGGAAGCGATGGCTATCCAAATGAATGGTACAAGATTTTCAAAGAGGAACTTACCCCACAGCTATTAGACTCATTCAATTGGACGCTAAAGAATGCTAAAAGCCCTATGTCGTGGAAAGAGGCTATAATTACGGTCCTGCCAAAAGAAGTGAAAAATAAGGAATATTGTAACTCGTATCGCCCCATTTCGATTTTAAATGTGGACTACAAATTATTCACATCCATAATCTCCAGAAGATTGGAACTCTTCCTCCCGGATCTGATAGACGAAGACCAGAAGGGGTTCATTAAAGGGCGACAGACTCAGGACAATATAAGACGCACATTACATGTAATCAGCGAGGTCAATAAACATTAAACTCCCACAGCGCTAATAAGTTTAGACGCGGAGAAGGCTTTTGACAGGGTTAGCTGGGCCTTCCTGTTTGCGGTTCTGAAAAGAATGGGCTTTAATGACATTTTATAAATTGCATAAAAGCATTATATAACAGGCCAAAGGCCACAATCAAAATAAATGGGAACCTCTCGGATAGATTCGAACTCTTCAGGGGAACGTGGCAGGGCTGCTGTCTGAGCCCTTATCTTTTTGCGTTGTTCATTGAACCGCTGGCCCAACACATAAGAGAGAATGATGAGCTGAAGGGGGTGACGATAGCACAGAATGAACATAAAATAGGACTCTATGCGGACAACGTGATAATATATCTTCAAAACCCGGACACCACTTTCACAAAGCTTATGGCAGCCCTAAAAGATTTTGGCGGTAAATCGGGATACAAACTCAATTCCACAAAAACCCAAATACTGACTATGCACTTCAGGCCCTCACAATCATTCAGACAGGAATTCAAACTCAACTGGGATGCAGACTAAATGAAATACCTAGGGATTTACCTAACACGAGACCTAAACACACTATATGAGATTAATTATAAGGACTTAAATAGCATGATACTTAAAGACCTAAGAAAATGGAAGACCCTGGGGTTAGACATCAGCTCGCGAATTGAAGTGCTAAAATCGAATGTACTTCCAAGGGTAATGTATTTATTTCTCTCTGTCCCGGTAATCATTCCAAATGTCCAATTTACCAAGTGGGAAAAACAAATGAGCAATTTTATCAGGAAAGGGTCGAAACCGAGGATACATTTGAAAACGCTTCAACTAAGGAAAGATGAGGTAGGGCTGGCTGTCCCAAATCTAAGGGAATACTATTTAGCAGCACAGATCAGATAAATAGTATGTTGGTGCTCCACAGAATACCAGGCCAAATGGAAGAAAATAGAGCTCAATTACGACACGCAACCCCCCACAAACAAAACTAGGAGAGAAGACCTCCACAAATTCTAGCAGTCAAAATCACATAATATCCAAAACATTAAAGATTTGGTGGGATACGATTATCAAATACAAAATGGGGGGAGATAACAAGGAATTGGTTTGGCCATCATACTCCCCAAGTTTTGGAGCCGGCAAGTTGGATAACACCTTTGAGAAGTGGAGAGATAGGGGAATCACAGCAGTGCACGTGCTAACAGAGGGGGGAGAATTTAAAACATTTAACAAACTGAAAACGGAATTTGATCTGGATAACAGTGATTTCTTCAGATATTTACAATTGAGACATTTCTACAATTCAGAGATAAGAAATTCATTATCTCAGGAGGGGAATGAGTTAATAATATTGATTACAGGTACTCATAAAATGTTACCCACGAAGGTCGTTTCAAAGATATACAAATGTTTGCAAAGATGGAATGGAAATGACTCTCAACACATTAAAAAAAGTGGGAATCAGAACTGCAAATAGAGATATCACAGGATGAGTGGCACTCGATGTGCCGAGTGCAACATACTTCAACTAGTTCACGACAGTGGAGGGAATGTGGATGGAAGAACCTCGTGAGATTCTTCATCACACTGCAACTTAAAAGTAAATGGACGGGGCAGCCTCAACAATGTTGGAGGCTTTGTGGCCACATGAACGCCAATCACTCTCACATCTTCTGGCGATGTGGAAAGGTTCAACCATTTTGGGAAAACATGGTAAAAATATTTGAGGACATTTTGAATTATAAAATCATTACAGACAATATTGCTGTATCTGGGGCTATGGCCGGCGGGATGTATTCATGACGGGGACTCATACCTGTTCAAAGTGATGACAGTGGCATGTAAGAGGGTGATAACAAGGAACTGGTTGAAGAGTGATCCCCCGAGGCTCGAGCACTGGTGGAAGCTGTTGGAGGAAATCTTTATCATGGAGAAAATGACCCACTATATGAGACTGCAAATGGGAAAGTTTTCAATCCGCTGGAAGTAATGGACTGCGTATAAGCCTTGCCAACCGACTGAGTATAAGATGGACTAATAGGTGAAGCATAGACATGTTCCCACGGAAGAGAAAGATTAACAAGATGAGCACTCCTGCAGTAAGGAGTTGACCCCCACCTGTTCAGTATTTGTTTTATGGGGGCTTTCTTTGTAATTTGTTTGTATGTTAGAAAAAGAAACATTAATAAAGAGTAACAAAAAAAAAACCAATGACCAGACCAGCCCACCAGTAAGGTCCCGGTTACCCCCGACAAAACACAGCTGTTATTAAACACAGGAAATGCTAATTAAAATCCTTTTGCCTCAACGCTTTGGCGCCCCCTCCAGCCTGGCGTATACACAGTGTTGGGAGTAACGCCGTTTAAATATAACAGCGTTACTAACGGCATTCTTTTTTAGGTAACGGAATAATCTAATTAATTACTTTTCCCACTGTTGCAACGCCGTTACCGTTACTGGGGACGGAAGGCTGTGCGTTACTATGTGCTTGTCGAACGTTGAGCAACAGTGTGAGGCTTTCTGACTGCCACACTTCAGCTGCAGCCAGGGAGAGAGAGGTGTCGGTAACGCACTTACAAACACATTGATGATTGGCCGGGTGGGCGGAGACCCTCACTGTCTCAGTCACTGCATGCTGTAGACACAACAGAGCAGTGATGGGAATAACGCCCTTTAAAATAACCACGTTAATAAAAAAATATTTCTTTCTGTAACGAACAAACTAATTAATTACCGTCTTCTTTTATCAAAACGTCGTTTCTGTTACTGAAAAGGAAATGCATGCGTTAAGCAGCGCGGTGTGTTGAAGCTAAAGAGGCAGATGTTTTCATCCAAGCGCATCACGGCCCGTGAAGAACGAGGAAGACGTGATGAATATCTACGGCTGCAGACCCGCAGATTCATTGCTGCAGCAGCGAATCTGCGGGTCTGCAGCTGTGCCCTTCTTAGTGTGACAGCGGGATGTCCCGAAGGTCCGCTCACCTGTTCACCGCTCAGATGTCCTGATCTTCGACCTTCCTAGATCATCCAGCTGTAACCTGTTTCTGATCATGTCTTTGGTCCCGCTGTAACACTGATGCATCAGTCTCAGACGTCATGGAGCTCAGGTGTTATTAGAACTACCTGTGTGTGTTTACCACCCAGCTTCAGCTCTTCTGTGGTTGGGTCTGACCCCAAGTTAGTAAATGTAAGTCCTCCATCAGGCTTGTGCCTCTTCTAGTGTCATTTTAAAGGATTTTATTTATTTATTTAACCATTACTAGATTAGCAGCTACAGAAATGCTACTAAAAACACACAATTATGTGAAGCTGGAAAAATTAGAATACTGTGCAATATTACATTTATTTCTGTAATTTAACTAGACTGAGAGACCATTTAAAGGCTCAGGAACCTTTACAGGTGTTTCTATTTGCAATTATAAATTTTAGCTGATTGGGGTCTTGTTAAATATCACACAGTGACCTTTTAATAGTCTAGATAAGTGTAATGCTCCTGTTAGTCGTTCCTCCTGTTAAGTGCTTATTTATTTAAATTATTCAGGTTTATAAAAAACATTTGGACATACATTTTATTATGTTCCAGTCATTAATCATTTATATTTCACTATTGTAGTAATTCTTGCATACTTTAATGAAAAAAGTAACTAAGTAGTTATGTTTCTTGGAAATTAGTTACTTTTATAATCTTGTAACTCAGTTAGTAACTGAGTTACTTTTTTGACAAAGTAATCAGTAACTATAGTTAATTACTTTTTTAAAGTAATGTTCCCAACACTGCATATACACTGCATACCCACTTTTTGCATCACTGCTTGCAGGCAACAAGCGGGGGAGGTTTTGCTTCCGTCAGCCTGCTACGGCTGTCTAAGGAGTTGAAGGATAGGATAGGGGATGCGGTGGATGGTTCTGTCTTACCTGGTGAGATATGGTCTGTAGTGTGTTGGGGTGCAGTTGGATAAGGCACTCAAGCTTAAGCGGTTTGTAGATTTGGGGTTCGAAGTGCTTGTGCCGCATGCTGAGACTGGAGTTAAAGGGGTGGCGTATGGTATTCCGAATGAAGTCCCCGAGTTGGAGGTGCTTCATTATCTGAAAGGCGTTACTGTCATGGTTGTGCAGCAACTGGGCTACAATGCCCAAGGATCAAAACCTTTGTTGCTGACTTTTAGCGATGCTGAGTTGGTTGATCGAGTTATGTTGGGCTATGTCAGCTACACTGTCAGGGCTTTTGAGAGGGCACCATTGAGGTGTTTTCAGTGTCAGAAGTTTGGCCATGTGGCGGGAGTCTGCGTATAGGGTAGGAGGCGTAGGAGATGTGGGGGCAATCGTGATGGTCTTCATTGTGTGGAAGCCTTCCGGTGCTCCAACTGTGGGGGCGGTGACCAGGCTACTTTTTGGGGGCTGTGTATTTTATCGAGAGGCAGGGACGAGGCCTAAAGGTTGGATCATAAGGTTTCCAATGCTGAAGCGGTGCGTTGGTTGAAGGATGGCAGTGGTATGGTTGCTCGGAAGGCGGGAGCGGGTGGTGTGGTTCCGATGATTGGGAACAGGGAGGTGTTGGAAGCTGGTGGTGGGAGATGGGATGCTTTTTTTTGTGGAGGGTGAAGACAGTAGCGACAAACAAGTTGGATGTGGGGTGCGAAGACTCGGCTGTGGCTGGACAGCTTTTGGGCTTTTCTGGTGTGGATCCCAGAGAGGTTTTAGGAGACTGCATGTTTGCGGGTGATGGATGATCCTGGGATTGGGGGAAGTTGAGGTGCGGTTTTGGTGGTGGATGGTGATGGAGCACCTGAAGTGGGTGGGGGACTGGTGGAGGACTGACCCTAGATAATGGAATTTTGAGTTCTGCAGTGGAATGCCAGAGGTCTGGTATCCAATGGTCAGGAGTTTAAGAGGGTGATAGAGGTTATGGATGTGCTGCCGGATGTTATTTGTGTACAGGAAACGTGGCTGAAACCAGTGTTGGATTTTTAATTGGATGGTTATGTTTATGTTAATGCTTCTATTTATTTATTTGGCAGACACTTTCATCCAAAGCGATGTACAATTGTAAACCTATAGGGCATGTTGCGGAGTGCCCGGAGGAAACCCGAGTTTAGAATCTGTAACCTTCATGCTGCGAGGCAACAGTGCTAACAACTATGCCACCATGCAAGGAGTAATACAATGAGTAACGGCGTACTTCAACACTTACACGTAAACCCCCCCCCCCCCCCCCCCCCCCCCAAACTTAGCTCATGTTTTTACAAAATGAATCAACCACCCCATATTAAACACCAAATAAACACAGAGAAAATTTCTGCATCTTAAACCTTGTTGCTGGTTTAGTTATCACATCAGCAGTCATTTCCCCTGTTGGACAATAGTTTAACAGAACCTTACCACCCGTCACAACCTCTCTGATGAAATGGTACTTGATGTCAATGTGCTTGCATCTTTGCCTATTTACAGGGTTCTTTGCAAGCGCTATGGTACCTTGGTTGTCCTCATAAACCTCTGTTTTACATAGCTACTGTAGTGTAGTTTATCTACACACTAGAATTTAACACTGTGTTCTTCAGCTTTGTTAGATTCTGTGAAAGATCAAACAAATTAGCATATGAACTTATATTTACATAGATATCCACGGATATTTATATAATCTATAGAAGTTCATACACCAACTGGCTTGGTCTATATTTAATCCAAAGATTAATATTTAATTTAACAGATTTAATTAATGGCAAAAGTTTATTTATTAAATCAGAAGATTTAAAGGAATATCTGCTTGTTCAACAACCAAATATACACCAATCTGTGTTTCATTTCAAAGAAGAGTCAGGTTTTAAAAGTTAAGAATTTATTACTAACAATTTAAAGATGACAATTTAAAAGACAATTTATAACAGCTTTGATATTAAAACTTGGTATTAAAAGCAACCTGTGTCTGGATGAGAGCTAAAATGAGATGCGTGTGTTTGGATGTGTGAATGAAATCTCAGAAGGTTTCTTTCAGAGACAGAAAATGCGTTCTGGGTGAAAGAGTTGTTTTGCAGCTAACTAGAGTATTTCTTAAGGGGAACAGCATACAGACGCAATCTGTTTTCTACCTCACCGTTCAGACGACCCTCTGTGTGGATCCGGAGGTCAAGGGAGGATATTGTCAGCCTCTGGGTACTCGGTCCGGTAGGGAAGACCTGAGTGGTACCGACTCTGGTCCTAGAGTTGCCGCAGGCACACAGGTGTTGAGTTTGCGTCTTAAATTAACTCTGAAGGAGTTTGTGTCAGCTGGTTGCAGATGGCGTTTGTTGGAGCAATTTTATCGGCGTGACAGAACAGCTTAGTGGAGGCTTCGAGCGGCCGACTCAATCCTCTGGGACTCTCGTGCCACGGAGAGATTTTGGTGAGCTTCGAACTGAGTTTGAACTGAGGAGTTTTGGTTTTATTAAACCTCAGGACACACCTTCTCAGAGATAGAAAGCTTTGGTTATGGAACACAGACATGTGAGAGCAGTTACCTTTACCCTTATGTCTGTGCCCTGCATGATGTGTATAAGTGAACATGACCTTCTTTACACTGTTTAACATTACTGATTATCATAAATAATAATTATTATTAACCAAAGAATAATACGTCATTTCAGTTATTAAATACATTTATAATGAACCATGATGATTATTTATGAACATTGTAATAGACAGTGAAAAGAGTTTATTAAAAAATGATTCTTTTAAATCTTGAAGTGTCCGTCTTGCGGATGGAATAGCAGTCAGATTAAAGATGGTTTACAGCAGACTTTGTGTCTCCTGTGATGGATAATCTGTAAACAGAAGTGCAGCCAGGACAGCTTGACCCAGCTGAGGAAGTGTGACCTTTGGGTCACAAATGAGGCCATTCATGTCACTACAGACCCCCCATGGTCAATGGCTGGTGGTCGCAGAAACCACCTGATGTTGAACAATCAGAGATATGAAGGACTCCTTTGAGCAAAGGCTGATGCGATGTTCCAGATGAAGGCAGAAGGAGTGAGGAAGCATTCCCCCATGCAGGTGAACAGACAGGATCACATCCTGAGGAAGTTGGTTAAGTCAACAAAATGTAGATCATTGTAAAGCATATCCTTGTGAAGATAGCTATTTCAATAGCAGTTGATCATTGATCATTAATAATTAGTAATTGCAAAGGACAAAGAAGCCTGTGTTCCCACACAGCGCAGACCAGGATGTAGAAGGACGACCAGCCAGCAGGATCAGGTCCCAGATGACTTTCAGACAACCCATCAGCGCAGCAGGATCAGGACGTCCAGAACCACGAACCAGAGCTCCAGGCAGCAGGCAGCATCAGGCGTAGAGGTTCCCCAGGTAGCGAAGACCAATGGTGAAGCTCAGGAGAGGAGAGGAGCAGACACAGCATGTGAGTGTCTGATGCAAATCAACAAACAAAAATAAATCTGGCACTGTGAGTACCTGCATGTTCGAGGTGGAGCAATTATGTGAATTACCATTTTAAGTGAAGAAATGCATGCAATACCTACACGTAATGGAAACAGTGGTGCAAAAAGATTAAAATTAATAAAACCCTATACTGCATATGGGAGAAATCACTGCACTAATTAAATTCCTTATCAAAATGAAGGGCCAAAATTGGTTGTAGCCCATTAAGGTAAATTAACAAAGTTAATCATAAAGTTCTCAAAACTTAATCACTGTAATAAAAGTCTATAAAAAGATTGATATGTGAGTGTCAAAGAGCACTAAAAATATAAATGAGTGAAGTTAGTAATCCCTACATGTGACTCAGGATTAGTAAAACTGAAGCATAAAAATAAACTGAAATCAGTTATCATAAGATTAAACTTCAAAAGTTATCAAAATCACTAGAATTTGAAAAGTAAAGAATACTGAGTTTGGCAAAACATAACAAGTAGTGGAGTTACTCACTTTGAACTGTTATGATCATAAATCATATGATTACGGAATACCACAGCATGACCACATCCAAGATCAACCAAGTCTGTATATGTTTAGACATGAAATTCATTCACGCACACACATACACTCACCAGGACTTACGTGACCTGAATCAGAGAACCCAGCGAGAGCGGACGGAAGTTCACCCCCCTTTTGGCACGATTCGAGTTGGGTAGTCAGCTATATTGGTGATAATAACATCCAAATTAGTGAAACCTTTGTGAGGTTTGATTTTGTTCTTGCGGACCCATAAATAGATGGGAACTTTGTTACCTTTGGTGATCTTGATCAGATACATGACCGGAGAGAGTGGTTTAGTTGTCAGGTACGGACCTGACCTTTCCTGCGAAAGGTTATTAACCAGTTTACCAGAGGTGACTTTTGTGTGACCAGAATTAGAAGCAAAATTGAGGTCAGAATGAGAGGCCCTCAGATCATGAGGAGTCATACTGCCCCCTGCTTGTTTCTTCAGACATGTCTGTGGAACAGAAAAGACAGCATGCAGATTGCTGTTAAGGCTCTGCAAAGCCCGCTCACTAGCGAAAGCCACAGCGCCACCAGACTGAACTGGCTGGAACAGCAGGTGATGGTTGGACATCAAGAGATCTGGTAGTCCTCGGAGTGAGACACCTGAAGAGGACCCCGGCTCATACGGTCGTATCAGAGGAGGCTGTGGATGGAGCACAGCCACGTTTAGGACCAGACAGAGACATGTGACTAGCAAGAGAAGCATTGTCTGTTCTGAAGACTGAAACCAAGAATGATTTAGGCTATAGACAGGTGCAGGTGCCTTACGAGGGTGCGGAACAGATGTGCTCTCTGGAGGGCCCCCGGTCGACACACAGGTGCGATCAGAGAGATCAGGGTCAGCCAGTAGAGGTACAGGGCAACATCCGACCCCCCCTTTGGTAGGTAAGTCACCCACCTGAGATTTAGAGGTCATCAGCGCCAGCTGCAGTGGAGTAAGGTCAGTGATGGCATCGGCCCCCCTCTTGGTAGGTGGTGTTCCCACCACAGAGTACTGGGCTTCAGCTGGAGTCTCAGTGCCACCATCAACTCTCTCTGCAGCAGGTGGTGTCCCCACTGCAGGGTGTGGAGTCTCAGGCGGAGCGTCGCTGCAAGCATCAGCTTCCCCTGGGTCAGGTGGCTTTCCCAACTCAGGTAGGAGTGGTTCTGCTGCAGGGACCTCACAGGCTCTGTGGACATCAATTATCTTAGAGGTACTGGATTCCCCGGTCAGTCCGGCGCCGTTGTGGTCAACAACACCTGAAAGAGGAGTGACATGAACACAAGAGAGAGCACACAGCTCAGGAACGGAGTCAAACACCAGAGAAAGATGTTGAGGAGCTTTTGGATCAGAAAGGTGCAAGATCATCCTGCTGATAGCAGCGTCCTGGAACTGAAGACTGCAAGGTCATTTTCAGAAAAGGCAAGTTGAACAGACACAAACCCATCAGATGGTTGAAAGATGGATGCATCATCAGGGGGCCACAAGGGTTTGAGAGACCCAGATGTTCCCACATCTTTACCTTGAGTGGCAAGTGGGTCTGTCAAGTTGTTGAGATGACCGTTAAGGAAGTTCTCTGGCGGAAGTCGAGTTTCAAAGCTGAGTTTCTGGCCATCAATGTAGCTGGGAAGGTGTTTACCTGCCCACATGGTGGAAAGACAAAGATTATTGCAATCAGGATATTTTAACGTAGCCCTCTTGGCATGGGTTTGGCTACGTGCCAACACTGCTCGGACGACGCCATCGCGTCAGTCCCGCCAGCCAGGCCCCCTCAGGCTCTTGTAAACCACGACCACCGAGATCGGGATGTGAAACTTCCGTTGGTCCTCATGGCCATACGGGCTACCCCCCATGAGTCTACAGGTGTCTCCCCGTTTGAAATGATGATGGGCAGACAAATGACCCTACCGCTTCACCTGCTGTATCAACGACGGGTTCGGTCCGACACAGCCCCGGCTTGTACGAGCGGCCAATACTTGCAGGACCTGAGAACTCACCTGCTTGCAGCATTCTCGTTCGCACAGGCATCTCTGGGAAAGTCGGCTGAAGGCAGGAAGTCTTATTACGATAAGAAAGCCTCGCATTCCGAACTCGATGTAGGTGATCAGGCCTGGTACTACATTTTCGCTCCCAAAACGGGTAACAATAATGCGACCTCGGGGAAGCTGGCTAAGAAACTTTTGCCCAAATGGTCGGGTCCATACCTGATTACAGATAAGATCGCTCCGGTCGTGTATCAGATCAAGATCGCCGACAAAAACAAGGCGCCCGTCTACAAATGGGTACACAGGGACCATATCAAACTGCACAAGGGTCCCACAGATTTGGCCGATACCGACAACAACAATCCACCGCCTTCAAAAGGGGGGTGATAAATACGTCCCGTTGGTTGGTTCCACAGATTTCTTTCTCTGATTACACAAATTTGTTTGTTTGTGAGAGTGCATGGTTGTCTTCCATGTTATACGTCACGTGCAGACTTAAGGTGTGTTGAGACGGACGTGCTGTGGGCTCCTGGAGTCAGGTAAACGGCCAGGTAACAGTGAGTGGGTTAGGCCACATAGTACTGTTGTCCAAAACTTTTGTGTTTTTTTTATCTTTACTAATCACAATTCCTTAGGGGTACATTAACATGAACATGATTACTAACCACTGATTTACATTTTAGTACTGATTTACATTTCTGTTTTTTATAGTATCTTTGAAGTTGATTTAAGAGTGAATATTCCTTTTGTGATTATCAATTCTTTGATTTATCTTATGGGCTATAACCAATTTTGCCCCTGTCCTGACAGCGTGTATTTACAGTGAGGATTCACTGATACCAGTTAGGGTTCTTTCATTTTTCTGCTTCTCGCATCATCCATTTTTGCATCTACAACAGACAGGGCTGCATCCATTTCTTCACTTAATGGGTAATTCACATAAAACTAACACATAGTACAAAAGGCACTAATAGAGTTAGGTTTTTATTTTATTTCTTTGATGACATGAAATGCAATTTTGTCGTGTCTACATTGAAGTGCCTGCACTGTGCTCTCTCTCCTCTGCTGAGCTTGTGAGGATCCTGCTTCCTGGGGGTGGATCCGTGACTCGTCATCTGCATCGACTACTCCTGGGTGGGACTCCGGCTCGTTGGCCTTGGACGACTGTGGTTCCGGCATGGCTGCTGGGACAACTCATTCGTTGGGATTACTGTCAACTGCTCTTCCCTTTTTGTGGATTATGATAAGTACTGTTGCAGAGTTCCATTTTTATTTGGAATATTACCCTGCCAGTGGATAAAAAAGCCAATCTTTTATTTAGAATATTACCCTGCCAGTGGAGACAAAGATCAATTTGATATTTGGAATAATTACCTGCTCGTGGATATACACAAGATTTGCTCATTCATTGCTGTTTTGCCCGTGAGGATATAAAGCAGCTGTTTCTTCAATTGTGGCTTCCATGGGGAATAATTAATAACCTGCTGACTTGTGTTCTTCCTGAGGAGTATGCGAGACTGTTCTTCGGCGTGGGGTTCGTACCTCACCACAGATGGCTGTTCCCTTGGGATCGCATCCTGTTCTGTTGTCAAGATTCTTCATAACTTGGGTTTGTTCAACGACCAAGTGGTCTCTTGAAGGACCACACTGACCTTGAAAAGGGGGGATATGTAACGTTATGAAGTTCATAATTTTCAGCTCCACACAGCTGCCCCTGTACACAGTAACACCCGTGTAGAAAACGCCAAGGTCGGGTGTTCCTCAGACTGTTTACATTCCAGGAGAAGAGCCAGAAGGAGAAGAAGAACGCTTTTCAATAATCAAAGTACTTAATTTGTGATTAAAGCTAGTCGAAACAGATGTTGATCAATAATAATCAAGTGAATGATCTGTGGAATAAAGATGTCATGATTTATGTGTTTAATGAAAACAGGACTACTGCACAGACAGACTGACCCTCATCTCCATAGAAACGCATGACACATTATTCCAACCAATCAGAGCTTTCGGCTGCTGTGAGAGAATCTGGCTTGTTGAATTAAAGTGTCCAATCCCGTTTACTAAAACTTAAAACAACTCAGAGATATAAAAACAAGGCAACGCCATTTTATGAGTAGTTCCATTTTGACTTCAGTTCTGTTCAGTTGGAAGTCCTACGGGGTTCCATCGTCATCAAAAGAGAAGTACAGCCTGGCCAGATGTGCTTTCTTCTTTAACTGAGAACTGTGAAGCTACTGGAGAGTTCCGCTGTTTACCAACAAGACGACATCCCTTCAAAATAAGAGCACCACTAGCTGACGCTGACGATGGTACCGGGGTCGACCCTTCAGACGGGCTTTGACGTGCTGTGACCGCTGCTTCAACCAGCTCCAGTACACATCCGAGGTCCTAGGACCTGGCATTTCCTGATCTACCTGGGAGACTCCACAGGGTACGTACACGGCAAAATAGCTGCTCATATCATCAGCTTCCGAAGCCTCGTGGTCCGTAGTCATAACAACCAGATACGCTCCGTCAGCCTAAAGATCCTGAACAAAACACACACACACACACCAACACAACATCCAAATCCATTTTCATCCATCACAGAGTTAGTCCTGGTAGATTTTTAAGAATTTATAATTAAGAAATTAGAGATTCTTAAACGATCCCAACTCTCTCTCTTTTCTTGTCTCAAAGTCAATACAGAGTGTTTAATTAAACTCCCTGATGATAAAAACAGCCCATCTTCTATGCTTTCGTTCTTTTTTAAACACAGAAACAGTTTTGTTTACCTGTTTGTAGCTACGGTTTCGCCGACAGCTGCCGGCTTCTTCCAGCGTCAGCCTGAAGAAGCCGGCAGCTGTCGGCGAAACTGTAGCTACAAACAGGTAAACAAAACTGTTTCTGTGTTTAAAAAAGAACGAAAGCATGGATTTACAAAGACACAGCAAGAACACACCTAAGAAGCCCATCTTCTGATTATAAAACTAGATCTACTTACAGTATATTAAAATACAACTCTAGATCGTTACATCACTCTATTTCACTACATTACAGTGGTAGGAGCGTCAGCGTCGTTAGAGAAATCAACAGAATGTGACTCTGATGAAAGCTGAATCTGTGGTGGCAACGATTCTGGGCTAGGTGGTGAACATGATGTTCCCCCCTGCTCAGAGCTACCAACCGTGAGACAGTGGAGGTCAGGAGGCAGAACTATGGCCAGAGGTTCTTCAACCCATGACCAGAGTTCAGTTCCCCCTTTCCACGTCAATGAAAGCATCAATGCGCCTCAGAAAGTCCATGCCAAGGGTGACAGGCATCCTTGCATGATCTGAGATGTACACGGGATGTGTCAGAGCCATGGGACCAATCGAGATTTGGAGGGCAGACCTAGAAGACAAGAGTAAGTCATGTGAGTAAGTCTTGTCAGTTACAGAACACGGGACAAGTTCTGGGGGCCTGACCCCCGCTCCACAGGAAATGCAGATGCGGCCGAACATAGCTCGAGTTACCAGTGTAAAGTCTGAACCTGTGTCAAGAAGAACGTTGCCGGATAGATTCTGGGTCAGTTTTACCAACACCAGAGATTTACCAGTTTTCTCCTGGGGTACTAGGTGTCCCAAGAACGTTTTGGGGACTCGATGACAGGGTGGACCGATATTTCGTCCGTTGCAGATGAACCAGTCCCCAGTGTAGCAGGAACAGGCGTTTGTTTCCTGAAGGAGAGAATCAAAAGGGTTATCCTCTGATTGCAGAATTTGTTCTGGAAGAAGATCAACAGCAGAAAGATTTAATTCTTGTACAACATCAGGATGTTGTTCAATTACATCCAGCATGTTACTCAGAGATGAGTTTCCTTCTTTTTTTGGGGGGGGGGATTTCTGGCTCCGAGTGGAAGACTGCTGCTGCAGTTCAGCTTGTCTGATCTCTTCCATTCCAATTAGAAAAGAAAGCACATAGTCATTCTGGTTTAACATATTGATAATGCATTAGAAACCTTATTTTGAGAAATAAGATATTAGTGAAAAAGAAAGAAAAGCTTCAAGCTTTATTGAGCCGGGTGAAAAACCTGCCAGTAGATGGCAGCACCGGGCTAAAGGAACGTGATTAATGGAGGCGAGGCACAGTTGCGTCACTCCCCTTTAATCAGATCCACAGGCGAGCTGAGCTTTTGAAAGCTAAGCTCTTGTTTTGGGCTAAAAACACTGTGGTTTTAAGACAAAATGTCTTGTGACATGTGAGAGCAGTTACCTTTACCCTTTTGTCTGTGCCCTGCATGATGTGTATAAGTGAACATGACCTTCTTTACACCGTCAAACATTACTGATCATCATAAATAATAACCAAAGAATTATAGGTCATTTCAGTAATGAAATACATTTATAATGAACCATGATGATTATTTATGAACATTGTAATAGACAGTGAAAAGAGTTTATTAAAAATTATTCTTTTAAAATCTTGAAGTGTCCTTCATCTTGCGGACGGAACAGCAGTCAGATAAAGGCAGTCAGATTAAAGATGGTTTACAGCAGACTTTATGTCTCCTGTGATGGATAATCTGTAGATAGAAGCATAGGCATCATTTTAACCGCGGACGCCGGGGACATGTCCCCGGCAAAATTTGGCAGCTGTGTCCCCCCCACTTTCAAAAACGCCTGCTGATGAGGATTTTTGTTTTACCAGCACAGATCTCATCCAGGGGTCAGCAACCTGTTCCCATCAAAGAGCCATTATTACCCATTTCCCACGGTAATTTTGGACGGACCTTAATAAGCAGTGACTTAAGTGAAGCAGGCAGGTCGCGCTAGAAAATTTCGTTTAAAAAGACGTCATAAATGTGTTCCCCCGTCCTTTTTATTTATAAAATATGAAGAAAAACTTCACAATTTAATTTTCATTCATTTGTCATTAATATGTAGTCCACACCCGTGCGTTAAGTGGACCATCTTCCAGTAAAAGCAAAGCATCCAGCCCACCTCTCCAAATGCGTAGAATGTGCATCAGCCGCTAGTTAGGCGTGCACCATCAGCTGATCAGCCCAGACAAGAGCAGAGCAACTAGAGAAAGAATAGAGGATAATTGTGTCTGGATGTGGATGGAGATTACATTTTACAGCAGCCTGATCATCCTTTAAATACGTAAACCATCACCTGGCTTCTAGTCCACGCTATCAGCATTATTTTAATTGGTGTGTGTGTGTGTGTGTGTGTGTGTGTGTGTGTGTGTGTGTGTGTGTGTGTGTGTGTGTGTGTGTGTGTGTGTGTGTGTGTGTGTGTGTGTGTGTGTGTGTGTGTGTGTGTGTGTGTTTTCCACTTCAAACACTGGTCTAACCAACCAGACCAGTGTGTCCAGTAACATATTAATGTTACAATTAAACAGTTTCACTTCATGTAGGCTAGGAACGTTTCACCTGCCGTGGCCCGACCGCTTCTGAGCCACATAAAATTTATGCGTGATCAAATGTCTCTACGCGTCATGCGTCTCCATATTAGAGACGGGAACAAGCGCTGTTCAGCCAAAGTTTCATAATTTCATAAAAAGAACATTTTTCCAAGTGACACATCCCTCAGAGAGACCGGGTTTCCAGACTGTTTCAGTGGGAGGAAATCTTATTGCATGCGCCGTGGTTCTGCACTGCGCTGCGAACCCCAGATCTTCAGCTCACTGGCCACCGTGGGCGCTCCAAGCCACGCTGAACACAGTGTCCAGTATAAAGCTCTGATGTTCTGATGGGAATATTTTACCTCCGCGATGTGCGTTAACGATTAAAATGTCAGCTCATCCATGCGCATCAGTGTGCGTCGGGGTAATTATTTCAAACCAAGCAACATCCTTGAGTTCATCTGTCAAAATAAACAGTCAAATGGAAATATATGTAACCTGCCGTTTAACTGTTTTGCCTTCCTGTGAAGATTGTTGCAAAGAGAAACAATTAAACTTGATTAACCCCAGAGCCACCCAGAGAACCAGAGCGCATGCGGGAAGATTCCTCCCACTGAAGCGAGTGTTTTCCAAACCCTGTCTCTCAGAGAGACTTGTCACTTAGAAAATGTTCCCTGATTATGAAACTTTGGCTGAATAGCGCTTGTTCCTGTCTCCAATGTGGCGACACATCCAGGAGCCGTCTGAGGAGAATCCCAGAATATCACATTGTCTTCAGCTCATAAAGTGCCTATATGATTACGCACAAGCGTGACGCGTCAACCCGGTCTCACAGACCGGGTTGGAACTGTTCAGGTTTACGCAGACAATCTTTACATTTAGAATTGACTTACAGATGTAAAATTAATGCAGTAAAATATAAAGCATTTTATTTAAATATCCATTCATTATTTTACAAGCACAGAGAGCCGCATCAGATGGATGGAAGAGCCGCATGTGGCTCCAGAGCCGCGGGTTGCCGACCCCTGTGCTAGCCTACTTTATTGTCCCCAGCAATTTTTAAACCCCACTCAAGTGTATGGTTATTGTCCCCAGCAATTCTGAAAACAAACTGACGCCCTTGGATAGAAGTACAGCAAGGACAGCGTGACCTAGCTGGGGAAGTGTGACCTTTGGGTCACAAATGAGGCCATTCATGTCGCTACACTACATTTACCCAAGCCAGACAATAACTGTCCTAAATAAATAGCTTCTTGTAAAGCAGCTGCGAGGGACATATATTCCGCCTCGCACGTTGAAAGTGCCCCTGTTGATTGTCTTTTTGTCTTCCAGGAAATGAGTGAGCTGTTCTCACTCAGGCTAACACAGTAACCTGATACACTGCCTCTATCCTCTTCACTGGATGCCCAGTCTGCATCACAATCAACTTTAAGCCCAACAGTGTTGGGCAAGTTACTTCAAAACTGTAATACATTATTTATTAGTTGTTACCCTCATTTTAAAGTAATTCATTACATTACAATATTACTTATTTTAAAATGTAAGGCTTTACACTACTTTTGCATTACTCTAAGTTACTTTCAACAAAACAACTTCAGTATAAGATTGGTAATCTGATGCCCGTTGAACTCATGACACATCTGGTGGAAGGTGATGTGGTGTCTGAGCTAGGATTGCTGTTAAAAACAGTTCTTTAGAATGATTGTTTATGAAATAAAAGCAACAAAAATCTGTACTCTCAGCACACTGCCATCTTATATTAACTGAGCAGGGAGTGAGGTGGTGGGGGCTCCAAGTCTATTTAGCCTTGGTCCCCAAATGCCTTGATACGGCCCTGGATGTGGGACTGACTTCGGGGGTGATCTGATTCTATCACATGTATAAATATTAAATGCTTATATATTATATTGCTTTTCACTGGTAAAAATGTGAATTGGGGATAAATCTACCTACTTTTTGTCTTTTCAGGCCCTTTGTTTTGTTTTCTTGATTTTATTTGACTAATTTCCGGCCCTTTCTCTCTCTAACCTCCCTGCATGCTGCATGTTTTCTCCGTCTTCCAGAAAAACTGTTTCCCAGACTTCCTAATTTCTAACTATCAGACAAAGGGATCTTCACATGCGCGGCGCTCCAGCAGCAATGAGTTGAAATCACCGGGGCCCAGATTAACTCAGCTGAGGCAAAGCACGTCAGAAAAGTACAGAATACCAGAGAATATGCGCTGATATGAACGATCGCAGGTGAATTATTTTGTTTTAGTGGAGCAATTTTGTGAATGTTACAGCGGCCGCGTGCAGGACGCAGCTGGAGTATTTGAGCCGGTACCGCTACGTCCTCTCTGCCTGCAAAGCTGAGTCCATAAATGACGTAATATATGCAGATACTGGATCTTTTTTCGGGTTTCCCGCAATTTGAATTTTTAAGAAACGCATCTTGATTCTGGGTTTAAAATGCATTGTAATTACTGCGTTACTGACAATTGTACCGAGTAAATATTACCATTTTCTTTCCCTGTAATGCCTCACATTACCACATTACAGCAAAAAGCAATGCATTACAGTAATTAATTACTTCTGTACCGCATTACTCCCAACACTGAAGCCCAAGCACACCTGATGTGGTTTTGTTAAAGCGTAACTCCTTTTCCTGGGTTCCTTTGGGGTATCTAAACACATGTTTAACAGCATTCCCGTGTTCTTCTGTGGGATTTCCAAAATACTGAGAACGTTTACTCACTGTAAAGCTCAGGTCTGGTCTGGTACAGGTTGATAGGTAGATGAAACTTCCTACTGCTTCCCTGTACTTTCTCGATTCTGTCATTTTCTGTCCTTTGTCAGAAAAGTTTAGTGTTTGCTCACAAGGGGTTGCCCTTGGCTTGCAATCCCTCATTCCAGATCTCTCTAGTATTTGTTCACATAGTTACTCTGTGACATTTTGACTTGATCTTTGTTTTGTTGGAAATCGATTCCCAAAACATTCTTTAGTCTCCCTAAGTCCTTCATTTTAAAGCTGTCAAAGAGCATCTGCTTCACATCACTCAATGCTTGTTCACTGTCTCCTGCAAGGATAAGATCATCGACCCAAATCACTAAGATCATCTTTTCATCGTTTCTTTCTCTGCAATATAAACAATGATCGGCAGAATTCTGTTTTAAACCATTACCAGTCAAATATTCGTGCAGCAATAAGTTCCATTTCCGACCTGGTTGTTTTAGGAGGAGTAGGAGAGACTTATGGGCCATTCCCATCTGTACCGGGTCGGCCCGGGTCGGGTAGCCCCAGTCGGCCCCTGCCTGGCCCGGTTGATTCCACACATCCTTGTCTTAAGCCCATGTGGGGTGATTCTACCCACCAATCAGAGGCTTGCTCTAATGGAAGGTGTGAATTTGCTGTCAGCAGTGGGTGTGTTGGCCCTGGTCAGCCTGAAGCAGACCCCCTCAAGAAGAGGGCTGAGAATGAGCCTTGGTTGGCCCGGAAAAATACCAGGCCACCCAGATATGTAAACAACCTACGCTACCCTGCCCGGGCCGACCAGGTACAGATGGGAATGGCCCATTACTTAGCTTACATACTAATTTCTGGCCTGTTTTTGTTTTCTTCTCAAAACCTTCTGGTTGTTCCACAAACACTTCACGATCTATCGGAGCATGCAATAGGCTGTCTTAACATCCATCTGATGTAAGGTTAGACCTTCCTGTGCTGCCTTCTGTTCTTACACTCATCATGTCAGCAGTGGGTGAGAAAGTCTCACCAAAATCTGTTCCTTCTTTCTGGATGTACCCCTTAGCCACAAATCTTGCTTTATATTTGTTACCACCATTAACATCAGTTTTGAGTGTATAGACACATCTCCCACCTACTGCTGTCTTGTTTGCAGGTAGCTCTGTAAGAGAAAAGGTCTCATTGTCAGTTAGTGACCTCATCTCCTCCTCCATAGCGGTTTTCCACTGCTCTGACTCTGTGGACACTATAGCTTCCTTGTAGCTATTGGGAATGTCACTCTCTGCCCTGTAACAGAAATCAATACACGTCTGAAGATCATCTCCACATTCCATGTCGTAGTCCTCGAGGTAAGCTGGTTTCTTCTTGGTTCATGTCGGATTCTTTGGTTGAGTTGTGTCCTGGATTCCGCTGTGCTGTGAGTTATCAGACCCTTCTGGTAAGATGTTAGAAACATCACATCAATAGCAACACTTTGATCAGATCCATCCTTTTCCTCTGTTGAGTCTCCATCATTGCTCACTCCCGGTGGAACCGTTTCATGACCACACCAAATGTGACTCTGGGGTCTGTGTCTGTTTCTCACAGGTGGCCTTGTTAATAAATTTCACTAACCTATGCTCATGGACTCTGCCTTCATCTGGGTAATAGACAAGGTAAACTGGGCTGTACTTATACTCAATGAAATTTCCTTCAGCACACCTGGACTCACTTTCCTTTCTCTTTGTAAGGGAAGCATGTTGTACCAAACTTATGCATTTTTGCTACGTTTGGTTGCTTTCCTGTCAACATCTCATAGGCTCTTAGTGCGTCTGTTGTAACACCTGTTTCTGATATATGCTGCAGCCTGTATTACGTAGTTCCAAAGTTTATCTGGCAGCCCGCTTTCAATAAGTAAACACCTACTCATCTCTAGGAGGGTACGCCAACCTCTTTCTGCTGTGCAATTCTGATGAGGCGAGTAGGGGGCAGACTTTTCATGTCTGATCTTATTTTTAGTCAAGAGTGTCTGAAAATCCTGGCTTGTAAATTCTGTGCCGTTGTCTGAACGAATGCACTTTATCTCACCACATGGTGCTGCATCTGCTATGAATCTCTCAGTTGCAGCAACTGCATCGCTCTTTGCTTTCAGAAAGAACATAAAAATGGTTCCTGTGTAGTCGTCAGTAAAAGACTGTGCATATCTGTAACCATCTAAACTAGTCTGCATTGGTCCAGCTAAATCCGTATGGACCAGTTGAAGTGGTTTTTCAGCTTTCACATCTGGCTCTCTACTTCTTGTCTGAGTGGTTTTACCTTGAGTACACACCCTGCTTGTGTTCAGCGATTTATTTTATTTTATTTTATTTTATTGTTTATTTAACCCTTATTTGACCAGGGAAGTCCTTTGAGAACAAGTCTCTTTTGCAAAGGTGCCCTGGCCAAGAAGGCCACCATAAAAATTCCGTCTAAAAATACAGTTAATGAAAGTAAAAACATAAAATTTAACATTACAGGAGTTCAACCAAAACTAGTAAATAACACATGCACATGTGCACACACATACACACACACGTGCATGTGTGCATGTACACGTACACAAACATACACACCAGCATACACACAAATACAATGGGAAAGACATACCAGACATGATGCATTAGTATTACAATGATTCGGTCAACATTAGGGAATGGAAGTTTTCGTCTTGACCTACATCATAGGCTTATCCTAACATCGGAAGCAGGGACAGGGACCAAATGTGCCTGCTTCCTGTTCCTTTACTAACCACTAAAATTGACCCAGAGACCGGCTTTTCTAGTTTTAAGTGGTTCTGTAGCTGGTTCCAGGCTGATGGAGCAGATATCCTAAATGCTTGCTTACCTAATTCTGTATGAGCTCTAGGCACAGCCAGCTGGAGATTAGCATTAGACCGAAGTGAGCGAGTGCTGGTCTTGAAAGACAGAAGCCTACATAAATAAGGAGGCAACATCCCGATGATGGCTTTATATATAAATAGTCGCCACCTGGTTAGCCTACGCTGAGCTAATGAGGGCCACTGGACTAGATTATACAGAGTGCAACTACAGTATGTGTCCGACCTTTGCACCCTGTAATAAATCTCAGTGCTCCATGATAAACTGAATCTAATTGATACAGATATTTGTTAGGAGCATGCATATATAAAAATCACCATAGTCCACAAGGGACAGAAAAGTGGCCTCAACCAGCTTCTTCCTTGCTGCAAGAGAAAAACAAGCCCTATTCCTAAAATAGAACACTAGTTTTAACCTAAGTTCCCTGACTAAACTTTGGATGTGAATGTTAAAGGTCAGATGGTCATCAAGTACAAACCCCAAGTACCTGTACTCAGCCACATGCTCTATTAGATTTCCCTGTAGAGTAATAATGTTTGGGGGGACAGCTGTAGAGTTCCTATTATTTGAGAAGAGGACCAGTTTAGTTTTGCTTGCATTCAACACAAGCTTCAAGTCAGATAGGTGGGATTGTGCGATATCAAAAGCATCCTGCAGGTGTTCAAAGGTCTGATGAATGGTTTCTCCGCCACTGATTAATACTGACTCTCCAGTCCAGAGATGTCACCAGGCACAACAGGTTGGAACTAGTTTGCGTGTAGCAGGACTCTTAGGGAGTCGGAACTGTATCAGCTTTGTTCTGCAGGAGCCGTTTGCGATGTCAGCTTCAGCGTGTAGCAGGTTTTTGACAGCGTGTCAAAAGATGCTCTGGGTTAAAGAGGTTTTTGCTCCAGTTGGCCGGTCCGTAGCTTTCTCTAGAACTTACTCACGGCGAAGTGAGCTCTGTTTTAATGATCGCCATGTTTTGATTACGTGGCCATTCGGGACATGCCAAGTTAAGAGGCGTTAACAACAGACCTCAGAACATCACGCCTTCTTTCAGATACAGGATGCTCTGATTTGTGGGTAAGAAAATATCTATGTGCGGTGATGTTACTTTAACTTATATCTTATGAACATTGTGTATGAGTGTAGTTAATGATTCACTTGTTAAACCAAACATTACTGATCACACCATAAAAATATTCATTTCAACAACAATTGCACAAATAATATCCAAAAAGAACGCACAAACTCTACTACTAATGGTCTAAGTTGAGAGACTGAAAATCGCGGAACAGTTTTCAGGCGAGGCAGAGGCTCTACTGAGGCCTTTCCATGGAGATAGCTCTGCGGTCACGTGGGTCTGATGCTCATTAATCATTCAGAATTTTAGGCATTTAATACACTTACAGAAGAGTGACAAAAAAATTCACCCCCTCAGAGTTGTCATGAGTGTAAACTAGATCATTTAAACCAAAAACATGTTTTGGAACCAGGCTGTAAACATGTTTATTTCTGCTTTGAAATTGGTATTTTTAACATGGATTTTTAACATGAGGATTTGCTCGCTTCTGACACCAGCCCCTAGTGGATGAGGGTGGAACTGCAATTTATTTCACTTCCACGTTGGCTTCAATTTCATACCAGTATTATGGGGGCTTGAGCAGAACGTGTGCAACCCCCCACCCCCTCTCTCATGGAGGAGAGCTGCGGGACTGACATGTTCTAATATTGTCCAACGAAAAACAAAATTTCAGACGCGCCGTCTCATCTGCTTCTTTTCTAAATTTGTAGTAATATGTCAGTAACAAAACTGTTTGAAAGCCACTATTTGTGGATTCTCTCATAGTTTCCATGGAGTCCATGGCAAACTTATTTTTTTCGTTGATCCTATCGTCTAATCTCACAGCTGAAACATCCTTAACAATCTGTGCAAATGAAGCTTACAACGCTGTAGTAAAACAAAAGGTATAATAATTTCTTATTAGTAAAACCTTGTTGCAGCACTAAAGCAGCAGAAAAATTAGGTTTTGCAACAAATATGCTAAACATTTACATATGAATTGTTTTAGTGCCCTTTTGTTGGCAGAATCTGATATTAATTTTAGCTCTTCACCTGGGGGGAAAAAAATGGCTCCTAACGTGGTTTGTGTGGTGTTGCCATAGACTGCGTTTACATGCAGCCAATATCCGGGTTATGATCAGGTTAAGGTCAGTATTCGGGTTTCTGAGTTGATCAGATTAACCCGTTTACAAGCATAAATAGAAAGAGTTACCTAACTTGCATAACCCGATTTAAATGCAGACGTTGGGGTAGCGTCAGGTCGTATGGACTACGTCCAGACGCAATATGCGTCATTTACGGTTCTTCTTGTTCCGGTATCCGTGAAAACAACATGTTTCCCAGTTCGGAAGATATAGCGACCGCGTTTGTTTGTGCTTTAGTTTCCTCGTCACTCCAAAAGTGTGGTGCTGTGCCGCGACTCGCCATGTTGCTCCCAACTTATTGTTTACTTCCGGTGTTCTGGCGCATACAAGACGTCTCGCTACTCAAAAGACCAAGATTCCTTGAGAACAGAGCATGCGCAGAACACACGCTTTGATGGGGATATCCCGGTATGCGTTTACACGTCCAAACATTCGGGTTAGAAAAGAGTTACCCCAGGTGTAGTAACCGGGGTTTTAAAAACCCGGTTATGAGCATATCCGGGTTTTTGGCGTTGTTTACATGGACCTGCGGAACCGGGTTATTGTGAATATTCGGGTTTTAAAAGGGTTACTAGCTGCATGTAAACGCACTGATAGTGTGATGTCATTGGTAGGCACAGATCCCCTGCCCTCTTTTTTGGAAATGGAAATATGGCCATACATGTTGATGGGGTAAACATGTAAATAACTTCAACGGTTTCTGAATAAGCATAACAAAGGACATGCTAGCTGTGGTAATGAGCTAAACTGGAATGCTAATGGCGTAATGACCTGATGGAGCTTCATACATAAACCTGCTTCTCCGGCTGACAGAAACAAAAGCCCGAGTGTGTTCTTTTGTGCGTGTGAGAGAGTCACGCCCAACTGCAGACTAGCTCAAATATCACCCATTTGCTCAGATTTACTGATAGCGAGTAATTGAATATTTTTAAAACCTCTTATCAGTTGATAAAGTTGTACATTCTTTGTATGTTAAAGGACAAAAATGTACATTTATCTCAAATCTGAATTTATTTTTAGCTTATTGAAACATGACAATCTTGTCTACTGCACTAATGACCTATCTTAGATGCATGTGTTCATCTCTATAAAAGCAGAATGATAGAATGTTCATTATGTCAACAGACGTTTCCTCAAAATAAAGACGAGAGAGTTTTGGAGCCTTTAGATGACCTGATGACCCCAGGAGGTTTGCCTCACCAATAGGACTTCAGTAAAGCCAGTTCACAAGAGGCGCTGGTAAGTGAAGTTTACACCATGAAACTTGTCTAAATGATTTATGATATAAATACAATGTGCACAATGTTGGTTTATTTTATTGCAGAAAAATCGGCCACCATTAAAATCCATATAATTATAATTTTTCGTTGTTTTGCTTACATAAATTTGTGTTTTATTACCTAAATTTAGATTTAGAAAAAAAAGTTCACTTTAATATTCATAACTTGTCACACCTGTAGTCATCATCAAGGATAAGCTCATCATTTTGTTGCACAAAGCTGGATTGAAAACTTGATTTAAATTATTTTATAATCTAACAAATAAATGATGGCTGTGAGGAAATCATGTAGATCATTCTTATGGTGCCACTTTCTTGTTGGCTTCAAATTTGCTGCAGAATTATGGGGACTTGGTTAGGCGTAGTGGAGTCACTAAAAGGAATGGAAGTCAAAGGAGGTCCATACAAGCATATAAACAAAAATGTGTGTGTGTGTGTGTGTGTGTGTGTGTGTGTGTGTGTGTGTGTGTGTGTGTGTGTGTGTGTGTGTGTGTGTGTGTGTGTGTGTGTGTGTGTGTGTGTGTGTGTGTGTGTGTGTGTGTGTGTGTGTGGCCTTATAAGGAGAGAAGGTGGCATTCAGTTTGATGTTGTGTAAAGGAGGTTGTTAGGTTGGTAGCAGAGCTCTCAGGTTTTGTGAGAGATACAAGTCAGCTTTAAAAACTAAATGAATTATTTAAGACACTAAATAAAATAGTTTTTCTAGTTTTTTGTTGTTGAACCCAAGGGACTCACTATCTGAATTTTCACACTTGTTGGATCGTGAATCTGTTTTAAATGTTGCTCTATATGTGCCCCTTTTTAATTTTGAGCACCCGCCCCTTCAAAGGTCTGTGCACGGCCCTGCTCACTGAAACTATCAGACCCGGTTCAGAACGCCGGTCCAGCCGTAGCCAATCAAATCACACTACTGAACCCCGGACCAATCGCATAGACGCTCTGCAAACATGCGTGACGTATTTCCGCCAGCTGTTCTTGTTTCGCTCTATTCTCCTATTTTTTTTCTCGGGGTTCTGTAGAATAGATACCCACAGGACCAACCCGGAACCGAACTGAAACACCCGCGAGACCCGCTACCGGTCCGGGCCGACCCACGTTCCTGCCTGTTGGACTTGACCACTGCCGACATCGAGCATCTAGGTTGTGCCGGTCCCGGTCCCAGGCGCCCTGTTCGGTTAGAGAGAGGGAAAGGGGTCGGTGGGAGTCCGGATGGAAAGCGCAGATGGAGCGAACGAACCGGGACTCCGGCTCGGCTGCGTCGCCTTCAACCAAGACTCCACGTAAGCGCAGCTGGACCGGATCGGTTAGTCGAGAGGGCCGATCCGGTTCAAACCTCAAACACGGACCGGTACCATTCTGGAGCCTAAATCCAAACTAACACACCCATTTGGCTGATCCGGTTCGGTTCGTATTTCAGTCAAGTCTGGAAAAAAATAGACACGTTACGTCATTAAGTGCTCTTGATGGGATTTCAGTGGTTCTGGTGGGTTTAGTGGACCCGGCACCAGAACCTTATCAGGTTCTGGTATGTTCTACAGGACCAAGGTCCAGACCAGAACACAAGAAGTCACTTTTAAAATGACTTCAGGAGGCACAGAGAGAGAGAGAGAGAGAGTTAAAGTCCCATTAGTTGTCACACACACACACTGATGTGTGTGCGAAATTTGTTCTCCGCATTTGACCCATCCCCTGGGGGAGCGGTGAGCTGCAGACACAGCCGCGCTCGGGAACCATTTGGTGGTTTAACCCCTCAATCCAACCCCTTAATGCTGAGTGTCAAGCAGGGAGGCATTGGGTCTCATTTTTTCAAAGTCTTTGGTATGACCCGACCAGGAATCGAACCCTGATCTCCCAGTCTCAAGGCAGACACTCTACCACTAGGCCACTAGAGAGAGAGAGAGAGAGAGAGAGAGAGAACTTGTGCTGGATGTCTGATCAGGTTCAGCCCATTGATGTCACATCACTAGTTCCCTCACTCATTCATTCACTCTGCTAGCATCATAGCCACAGCTGCAGTCTGACAGGTGAGGCTGCTATTTTAGACCAACACAGGTGAGTGATTCAGGTGAATCGTCTTGCTCAAAGGCACATCAGCAGCATTCCCAGGAAGGAGCAGTGGTCAAACCTCCTCTATCTCCTGAGCTATTGCTGCCCCAGAAGGACAGGACCAGTCATGGACCCCTCTGCATGACTAGATGGACCTTGGTTACCAGACACGTACAGTTATAGCTATGTCATTACGGAGGCAGCATGACTAGATGTTCACCCTCGAGTTATTTTACAGGTTTATGTTTCAGGATGTCTGCTCTTTAATTAAAGGAATGGACGCAAACATGGAATGTTTGTCTTTAAAAACCTTCAACAGCTGAGAGATAGTCAGGTTTTACTGCCTGTCCAACTGGGAAGGATTCCAGACCAGTTAGCAGGTTAAAAGGTCACAACAGGTTGGTAAAGTTTTCACTGAACCAGCCACGTTCTTCTGGGTCAATAGGAGCAAAACCAACACATTTACCCATAATGCACAGCAGCTCTAACAGCTGATTCCAGCTGTCAGAGCAGTGGTGGAGCTGAGGGTTTGGGCTGGTTCTGCAACAGGAACTCCTCTGGATACCAGAGTGTTCCCGAGTCCATCTGACCGAACTGGGTCATGAAACAGAACCACCATCCCAATATCAGAGCTACAACAGAACCAAGGCATCGCAGCCCGGACCACAACCCAACAGGTGTGCGTGTGTGTGTGTGTGTGTGTGTGTGTGTGTGACGCAGGTCTTTGGCCTTGGGGACGAGGGCTGGGTACCAGCTGTTCTCTCTTACTCTGGTGGAGGAGCTGGACTGCGTTCACAAGAGTGGTCAGTAATCTGCTGACTCAGCACTTTTAAACCTACCTTAAGTCTATCAGGTTCGGTCGGGAGGTCCAATCAGGATTCTCAGAGCCTTTCATGTTTGTTATGTGATGAAATATTGTCAAAGTTCTCTTGATTGTGTAATCCATCTAATCCGTTAGTGACTGATCTACCACTCTGATGGCTAACTTCACTCCTCGTTCTGTTCATACAAACCTCAGTTTAGCTCCCTAAGCTAACAAGATCTTCTCACCATAGGTCCTAGATATTCTAAAGCCATCAAAATATTCCGGAAAGTTCAGAGCGGAAGTTTAACGTTTTCAGAAGTCAGCCTGGCGGGTTAATAAAGTTTGTCTACTGCGTTCCTTTTCAGCAGACACACCAGGCATCTACATCGCGGAGCGCCTGTTCTCCAGCTCTCTGGTGGTAGTGGTGAGCTCCAACGAGCCACAGCGCATGCACATCTATCACTTCAGGAAAGGGACGGAGATTTGTAGCTACAGCTACCCACACCGCATCCTCTCCATCAAGCTGAACAGACAGGTACACGTACACACACACACACACACGTAAAACAATCAAACTACACCATCAGTAGGGAGTTACAATAAGCTTAACAGGCTGTGTAATGACAGATGAACAAGTGTGGCTGGAGAACAATGACGTAAGTGTTTACCACGGTTGTGTTTAATGGTCATCAACACTCATCTTCCTGTTTCTTCTTCTTGTGTTTATTGGAAAACAAACTGAGCTTCTTCACGGTCTTCTTGGACATTTAGTTTGGCTACAGTCAAGTTTATTGAATTCAACCCTCCCACTGTCTTTATGGGTGACCCGCGAGGAAAGTTGACCATTGAGCAGAACTGATGGTTTGTCCCTTGAGGTCACTCCTCACACCTGCCACGTGGACCCATGGGATAAACCATCAACCCTGCTCAATGGCCAACTTTCCTCGCGGGGTCACACCCATTAGGACAGTGGGAGGGTTAAAAGAAAAAGGAAAGTGATGCCAGGGTGCACTCGGTGTGTTAGCCGTTCTCAGCAGAGATCTTTGAAAAGACAAAAAGAAAGAAAACGATCTTTTCTATAGCGCCTCTCCAGATAAAAATCACGAGGCACTTCATAAAGTATACAAAATATTTTTAAATGATTAAAAATATGTTTAAAATGAGAGGAAAATACATATAAATTGTGATTAAAAAATATCATGTAAAGAACGGGAGAGAGAAAAATAACAGGAAAGAGGGAAATCAGTGGATCGTGGGAAAGGCGGAATCAGTAGAAGAGCAGAACAAGGAGAGGGTGATGAAGGTCCCACCAAAGCCTGAACAGGTGAGTCTTCAGCTGCTTCTTAAAGGAGACCACTGAGTCCACTGATCTCAGGCTCAGGGGGAGAGAGTTCCAGAGTTTGGGGGCCACAGCAGCAGATGATCTGTCACCTTTGACCTTTAGCCTGATGCTGCACAACCAGTAGGCTTTGGTCACTGGACCTCAGGGACCTGCTGGGGGTGTAGGGACTGTGGTTTCAAGTCTGACGAACAAATCAGTAATGTGTTTTTCCATCTAAGGCTCCTGATATATCTAGATTTGATTATTACATCTGTCTTTACAGCCCCTCCTATATATTAAATTTGAAGAGTCACTCAGTATGCAAGAATGACATCCTGTGGTCAAATGTGGTTACTGCAGTCTGTTTTTCTAAGCAAAAATATTACTTTCTCACCTCCATTTTGTGAGTTTCTGGCTGTAGCCGGTTCTGGAACAGCACCAGAAGATTCTAGATGACAAGCAAAGATGAGCCATAGACAGTAAGTTAAGTAGATGAATACATCATCATGGTGTTGGCATCTTGGGTGTTTTACAGTTTTTTACACCTATTACGGTAGTTTGTCTTCGGCATTAGAGGAAGTGTTGTTGTTAGCTTGTTGTTATAGTTCTGAACGACTCACCAAAGGAAGTAAAACACCATGACTGACCCATTTTTCACTTCACACACACACATTTCACTGGTAGTAACTGAAAAAGTAGATTTAGGTATTTTAGAGCCGACTGTGCTTCACCGTTAGCATTGTTAGCTCAGTGTTAGCTCAGTGTTAGCTCAATGTTCAAAGATACTTTATTAATCCCAGAGGGAAATTAGAGACAATGTTAGCTCAATGTTAGCCACTAGCCTGCTTCACCTGATATTAGAATAAAACAAAAAAATGCAGTGGCTTCTTAGGGCAGGGATATACGTGCTGTTTAACCTCGTCTTTGCTTTACTTGCTGCTGCATTGCATGCAGTACTGGTGGATTTTGTTAGGGGGCGCACTAGAGAACTCAGACCAGAGAGAGCTGGGTTCGTGGGTACAACTAAAACAAACATGGTATCAACAGAAGAGATCAGTAACTGGTTCGTTTTAAGATTATGGGAAAAAAACAATACGGGTATTGTAGATAGTATGAAGGACCTTTAAACCAGAGATGGAGTGGTCGTGGTGAGAGTGTTTCGTTCGTTTTGTCAACTCCACCAGGGAACTCAGATTTCAGCGTGCAAATGTGTCACGTTAATTTTGGGAGGCACGCACAAATGACACTTCAAATCAACGCGAGTTATGCGCGGCAGCCATTTTAAACATGAGTACACGTCGACAAACACCAAGTTTCTTTCCAGCCTTCTGGAGACAACTTCTGGGTCGCTCCGGTTTATTGGCTTTGGTTCTACATACAGCAAAACTCTGGAGCTTGCCTGCTGGTGTCAAACTACAAATGACCTTTGACCCAGTAGAAAGTGGTTTTCTTTTCTTAGCATGATCATGGTTTTGACTTGGAGGCTTTGAGACAAAACATCTGTCATCCAACAGGAAGTGAAGACTGTGTTTATGTTTAAGAGCTGAAACAGTAGCAGAACACATGTATGTCAGTATCACATCTGTGCCGATGGGACAACCTCTGTCAGGGTGAGGTCATAACTCCTGTCTCTCAGAGATCTAACTGGATTTTCATCCACCTTAAAAAAGGTCTTCAGGTCCGATTGACGTTTTCTCTCTTTTGAGCATCAGTGGGTTTTTTCTGTGGGAACAGGAGGGCTGTGCTACTCCGGGGTCACCAGCAGGTGAGCTCCCGGATGCCCTCTGTCCTCTGGGAGCTGGTTTTCCTGCTTTTCACTGGCATTCCTCTGTCTTCCAGAGGCTGGTGGTTTGCCTCCAGGAATCCATTTATATCCACAACATCAAGGACATGAAGCTGCTCCAGACTCTGTTCAACACTCCATCCAACCCCTCAGGTACCACAGAACCACAGGAAGGGGTTCTGGACCTCTGCATGCTTCCAGACCAGAGAATTCAAGTCTGTTTATTTTATCACAAGGTTAGAAAGGTTGCAGCAAGTTTCAAACTAATCTAGAGCGTATGATTTAATCCCAACCCCACCTACAGAAACTTCTCTAATTGATCTTCTGATATAAAAACAAACACGGGAATCTCCTATTTATTTCAAATGACAGAATTTCTGTCAGATTAAAGTTCTGTAGTAATGAATGATTTCTCTGCAGGTCTCTGTGCTCTGTCTGTTTCTCAGTCCAGCTCCTACTTAGCGTACCCCGGCAGCGCCACGGACGGGGAGGTCATCGTGTACGATACCAATAGTATGGTGAGAAACTGCTTCTGGTCATCACAGTGTCAAAAGTACCCCAGGTTGTTACCACAAACAAAACCTTTTAGCTTCAGATGATGTTTTAGAACCCCCCAAAGCACTTTAGTCGTTCACCCGGGTACAAACACATTCACACACTGGTGGTGATGAGCTATAACGTAGCCACAGCTGCCCTGTGTGTTTGTATGTCAGTGCACGCACACACACACACACACACACACACACGCGCGCGCGTGTATACAGTACAGGTCAAAAGTTTGGACGTGAACTTCATCTCTTAATCATTTAACGTGTTGTCTTTATTTTCGTGAACATTTACGTTGGGAGATTCTCGCTGAAGGCATCAAGACTCTGAATGAACACATGAGGAGTTATGTACTTCAAGGTGAAATAACTGAAAACATGTTTTATATTCTGTTTTCTTCTAAAAAGCCTCCCTTTGCTCTGATTACTGCTTTACACACTCTTGGTGTTCTCCTGATGAGCTTCCAGAGGTAGTCACCTGAAATGGTTTTCCAAGGAGTTCCCAGAGGTGTTTGGCACTTGTTGGCCTCTCTGTAAATGGTCATGGTCTTGGAAATAAAGAAAACACTGAATGAGAAGGTGTGTCCAAACTTCTCGCCTGTACTGTATGTCTGTCTTAATCTGTCAGGTCAGAAATGAAGAGTTTTGGCTCTCCTGTGGTTTCAGAGCTCCTTGACAAAGATCCCGGCCCATGATAGTCCTCTGGCAGCTCTAGCCTTCAGCGCCTCTGCCACCAACCTCGCCAGCGCCTCAGAAAGGGTGAGAGACGCCACCTCCCTCATCATGCCTCTGACACTCCTGTGTACGGAGACCTGTGCTGTTTTCCACCTGTAACCTCGCTGTCAGGAGGAATTCTGCTGGAACTAATATTCCTATTTTTATGTGTGGCTTTAATTATTAAAGAGCAAGTCACCCCCTACCAGAGTCTAACTCCACTCCCACTTCATGTTTGAAAAATGCAACAAATGCCGTTGCCTAGCAGACCGAGAGGGCGGAGCCGCTAACAAATACACACACACAGGTTCACCACAGCATTATGACATCATAATGTACCAGTTTACATCATAGCATACCTCTTAGCCAATAGCGGTGGCAGATTTAAATTCAAATCAGTGCAGAGTTTTTACCTGACAACGGCACAACACTGCCAGTTTTAGGCAGAATATTTCAGTTTTAACTAAGATGCACTGAAGTGCCAAATTATTGACGACACGTGTCTGCAGCATGATTAGACACTCGTTTATTTAGTTTATCAGCCAAAAAAAAGTTGATTTGGGGGTGACTTGCTCTTTAAGGGTCCTATGCAAAGTCCACTTTTTGGAGCTTGCGACCATGTCATATTGTTATTTAGTCATTGTTACAGGGACAGCAGCAGCTCAGGAGGTAGAGCAGGTGGTCCAGTAATCATAAGGTTGCAGGTTTGATCCCGGCTCCCACCAGAGAATGCTGCTGTTGTGTCCTTGGGCAAAACCCTTGACCCAGCTTGCCTGCTGGTGGTGGTGGGAGGGACCGGTGGTGCCTGTGCATGACAGGCCTCGTCTCTGTAAGTAAGAAAAGACAAGACTTTATTTATCCCACAGTGAGGAGATGTGTGTGTTAGCACAACTCAGACAGCAAGGGAGAACAAAAGTGACCAAGAACACGAAAGACAAGACAGTGGATACACAACAGTAGTTCCTATGTAGACACTTACACGGTAAGCAGTATGGATAGGGGGTTGTGAAACATTGTGGAAGTAATAATACTTATAAATATCAGCTGTTCTACTACAACTATGTTTCACTGTCCAAGTGATAGAAATCTTTAAATACAGGCATGAATATGTAAGCGCACACGTACAAATGTACGTATATCAGGTGTATTATGGATGGAGTACTGACCGCTGGGTGACTCATGACATCATAATGTCATGAATCTTAACTGCTGACTGAATGATCTATGGAAGCGCCCCTTCCTGCAGCAGGGGCGTAGCAGTCTCTGACTGGAGGAGCTGCTCAGCGCACCCACCGACTCGTGTAGAGGGTGGTGTGTGTTGTTCATGATGGACGTCAGCTCAGCGAATATCCTCCTCTCGCCCACCACCACCACAGAATCCAGAGGGCATCCCAGTACGGAGCTAGACCTCTGCAAACGTTTGTCAATCCTGCTCTTGTTCCTGTCTGTACGCCCGCTCCCCAACAGGCCACTGCTTAGAAAAGGGCCGATGCTTCCACCGAATCATAAAAAGTCCTTAACAGAGTCCTGCATATTCCGCAGGACCTCTGTCTCCTCAGCAGGTAGAGTCAGCTCTGGCCCTTCTTATATGAGGCATCTGTATTCGTAGACCAGTCCAGTTTATTGTTGAGGTGAACACCCAGGTACTTGATCAGGGGTCGGCAACCTTTTCCCATCAAAGAGCCATTATTACCCGATTCCCACAGTAAAAACATGTCTAACCAGTTCAGAATACAAATCCAGGCTCTGTCTCGCTGGATTGTTGTAATTAAACTTTGTACTGGACGAAACTTTACATTAAACTATGTTGGAAAGGTAAGAAAGGATCAGATCTATTAGTTTTTCCCTCATTTCCAGCGATGGTTGGGGTTAGATAACGGCGCGTGGCTCTGGTGTAAATCAGGTTCATGTTTCGGTTAAATGGCAGGGGTTGCAATCGTTTGCTTGTTTACGTGTTTCACCGTTTATGTTGGCGGAGAAACCTCAAGGCTGCAGATGCGCTGACATTTTAATAGTTACACATCGCAGAGGTCGCTGAATGAGTCCAGAAAAGATTCCCGTCTGGCCATTATACCGGACACTGAGCTCAGCGCAGCTCGCTGTCGGCGCGCACCTGAGGTGGTCAGCGAGCTGAAGATGTGGAGAGGGGCTTGGAGCGCGTCAGTCCCAGGCAGCAGCAGAACCAGAGCCACGCGGGATGTTCCTCTCACTGAAGCGAGTGCTTTCCAAACCCGGTCTCTCAGAGAGACGAGTCACTTAGAAAATGTTCCTGATGATGAAACTTGTTCCTGTCTCCAATGTGGCGACGCATCCATGAGCCTGTCTGAGGAAAAAGTCCAGAATCTCATGTCCTCTTCAGCTCAGAAAGCTCCTATAGAGACGTCTGATTACGCACAAACAGGTGACCTGCCACTTCAGGTCTTTATCATTTTTCTTTAGATTTTAAAAGATGACAATCTTTACATTTAAAATCGACATATAGATAAAAACTGATGCAGTAAAATAAAATTAATTTTACTTAAATATTCATTCATTATTTTACAAACACAGAGAGCCGCATCAGATGGATGGAAGAGCCGCATGCTGCCCCGGAGCCGCGGGTTGCCGACCCCTGCTCTAGATGTTCACCGTTGCTGTAGGGTGTGACTTCCTCCTGAAGTCTATGACCATCTCCTTCATCTTGCTGGCATTGATCTGAAGAGCATTGGTCTTACACCATCCGACGAGGTCACTGATGACCCCTCCCCCAGTATTCCTGATCGTTCCCATCCGTTACACATCCGATGATGGCCGTGTCTGAGAGCCTTTGTAGGGGGCACTGGTCTGAGTTATAACGGAAGTTGGAGGTGTACAGGCTGAACAGGAAGGGTGAGAGAACTGTAGAAGTGGACTGCAATCACAATGGTACACTTTTATTGTGCCCAGTCTCTCCGTGTAGTTGGCGGGAGTTTATTATAGTTGTGAATAAGTGATTTTTTTCTTACCTAGTCTGTCTCCACAGGGAACCGTCATCCGGGTCTTCTCGGTTCCTGAGGGTCAGCGTCTCTTCGAGTTTCGCAGAGGCATGAAGAGGTCAGAGTTCTGGAGCGTGGCTCATGAAGAGGTGCTGGAGCTCAGCTTCAACAAATTCTTTATTTAATGTGTGTGTGTGTGTGTGCGTGTGCGCGTGTGTGTGTGTGTGTGTGTTTCTACAGGTATGTCAGTATAAACTGTCTATGCTTCAGCCCTGACGGACACTTTCTCTGCGCTTCCAGCAACACAGAAACTGTTCATGTCTTTAAACTGGACCCCCTGGGACCAAGGTACCCCCCCCCCCCCCCCCAGTTCACTCTTACTGTAAACATAAACTATTTTACTGCTGACCTGTATGGATCCATAGAAGAAACCATAAATCTGTGTGTAAGACTTGGTCCACCTGCTGAACTTTGACCTGAAGCTCCTCCTCATCAGAACAGCTGATCAGTGTTTCTGATGGGGATTATGTTTTTTCACACGTGTATTTAGTACTTTGGTTCATTTCTTAATAACCAAATAAAAGCCGGGAAATCTCAGGAATTCATGTGTGGCTGGACTGACCTGGTTTGACGACCAGCTGTTTGTTTTCACTGTGGTTGTATTAAAACTGAATTAAACAAGATTCAACTTTAGCCGTTCTACATCCGTCTGGCTGGTAGCTCACCAGTCAGACCTGCTCTAACTGAAGCTCCTGATTCTGTGTAGTGGAGGGGATGGTGCAGCCACCTGGACAGCTTATGTGGGGAAGATGTTCTCCGCAGCCAGCAGCTACCTCCCTGCTCAAGTGTCTGGTGTGATGAGCCAGGACCGGGCTTTCGCCACTGCTCACCTGCTGTCGACCGGCCAGAGGAACGTTTGCACCTTGGTCCCGTGAGCTTTTTTTTTTCCTTGTTTAGAACCGCAGCTTCAGCAGCCATGGTCAAACGTTTGGAGGACAACTGTTGGTTTTCACAAAGTTTTCTGCTTCAGGGTTTCTAGACCTTTCTGTAGGGAGTTTCTATGGTTACGGAAGTAGAATCACACAATTTCAGAAGGTCCAAACTAGAAATGCTTGAAGAGCAAGTCACCCCCAAATCAACTTTTTTTTCCTGATAAACTACATAAATGCGTGTCTAATCGTGCCAAGTGGTGCTCGCTGCAGAACCACAAAGGCGGAGCTGCACCAGAAGGTGGAGCTGCACCAGAGTCAGCCCCGCCCATTCCAGAATCAGCCCCGCCCATCCTATCGGAGTCAGTCCAATTCCTTCCAGTTGTCAGACTTGATAGCATTCTGGAAACAAAGAGGGTGTTATAGCTAAAAAATGCAAGATTGAGGAGGGAGTTGAGAAGTTAATTGAACAGTTTTTGTAAAGGTTCCATATAATTAAAAATCTAACTTTTGGAACTTTTAATCATGTTATATTGTCATTTCCTCATAAGAAACACGCCAAAGCCATTTTTGGCCTCATTCATGCATTTTCTTCCCATCTCAGCTTCAATTTGGTCTCCTCCCCCAAAGTGGGTCTGGTCTTGGTTCTCAAATCTGGATATTCTGTGAATTTTCTGACAATTTATTTCTGAAATGACTTCTACTGAGACACCGCCAGAAAAATCATACATCCCATCTACAAAGACACACCAAATAACATAATAAAATGTAACGCCACCTGATTTTTATCAGATGTGGTGGTGTAGTGGTAATGGTGTCAGGTTGACATGCAGTTTTGCGCAGGTTCGCCTCCCAGCAGTGGAAATATTCTATAATCTCTTTTCCTCATTTCTAGCTACACTTGCCAGTACTATGTTTACAACAATTTATTGGTATGCCGTTTAACATATAATGACTAATGTGTTTTTTTTATTTATTCATTCGTTTATTTAGCCAGTGTGAGTCCATCTGTGAGCAGAGTTTCAACTAAAATGCTGTTTAGGAACGACCAAATTCAAAGAACTTGTAGAGACATAAATATTTTGCTATAAATGAACATTACAACTAAAATATGAACAAATTAAATGTTTCAGCTGGCTGAATAGATTGTTGCCGACCCCACCGAGAATCGAACCAGCATCAGCTGAGGGGAAAGCAAAACGTTAGTCAGACGATCTTGCCACTGGACTACCAGAACCCACAGGAAGGGTACATGCTGTTGTACAGGACTTTTGTTAGAGCGGCTGTGGGCAGATATTCGCTACGAGAAACCTTTTTATTTCGGGATATATTCAGACTTTGTCATGTAGCAAGTTATATTTATCTTGTTTAATTGGAGCACAGAACATAGCATTAACGACTGTAAACTAGTAACAGCCGTAATTCATGTGGGTCAGGTCAGTTTGCGATAAAGTTGAAAACAAAAACGGAAGTCAGTGGGCTAGGCTGAGTTTGCGTGAATGGGCGGGGTTGACTCTGGTGCAGCTCCACCTTATGGTGCAGCTCCGCCTTTGTAGTTCTGCAGCGAGCACCCTCTCAATCGTGCTGCAGACACGTGCACTCAATAGTTTTGCACTTTAGTGCATTTTAGTTAAAATGTTAATTTTCTGCCTAAAACTGTCAGTGTTGTGCCGTTGTCAGGTAAAAACTCTGCACTGTATTTGAATTTAAATCTGCCATCGCTATTGGCTAAGAGGTACCCTAGAACGTTAGCTGGTACCATATGATGTCATAATGTCGCTGTGAGCCTGTGTGTGTGTGTGTGTGTGTGTGTGTGTGTATTTGTTAGCAGCTCCGTGCTCTCGGTCTGCTAGGCAACAGCATTTGTTGCATTTTTCAAACAGGAAGTGGGAGCGGAGTAATACTATGGTAGGGGGTGACTTGCTCTTTAATATTGGCTTTTTTTTTAAACCAAGATCTGATATACCAATTTAGTCGACTCAATCTCCAATACCTATGTATGCTGTGTCCCTGTATGTTGAATTAAAAACTAATACATCTGAGGTTGCTAACATCACATATCTTCTATCACGCTTACGTTTTAAACATTTTCTATGATTTCCGTCCAAGTCAGTAACAGGAACAGTACCATGTTTATTTAGCCTCCAACAGCAGCTGACTCTCATTCTCCCAAAGCGTGGAGCTAAGATGTGAGTATTAGTTAGTCATTTATTTGTTCTTTTCTGTATTTTGCAGTTATGATGATAAAACATTTATTAAGATCTTCAGGTAAGAAAAACAAGCCTTAGGTAAAGATTCTTGTTCTGGTTTTAGTCGTTTTTTAACTGCTAGCTACACATAGCTTCGTGTCGTGAGGACAGCGTACGTTCACTACACAGGGCTAATTTCTGCTTCACAAGTTGTGCCAAATAAACTAAAATGTCTCAGACTTTTCCTCAGATCTGGTGTATTTTTACTTTTTGAGAGAAAAGGGTCATAGCTGAAGAGTTTGATGTGTAACGTGTGTGTGGTATCTAAAGGTTGTGTCATTTTAATGCCAATATCGGCCGACATTAATGGTAGACTGATCATTTAGAAAAGTTCAAACACTTATTTTTGACAGTTACTGATTCAAAGAGTCCACATCTCCAGTGGTCCTCTGTAGTTCACTCTGACCTGGTGTCAGTCAGAGCAGTAGCTCACCAGGTGGTTCCTGGGCCCAGACCCAACATGCGGATGTTTTGTTCCTGATCCATTAGTTCTGACTCTACGAGTGAAGTGGCTTCTGTGCTGTGCTTCTCCATATCAGCTGGGCATCCTCCTTGAGCAGCACTGGTGGCCCCAATGCCAGAGCTGGATCAGCTTTAGGAGGTGGTCCTGGACCTTCTTACTGACCTGAAACCTTTTTCAGGAACACAGTAAAAATGGGTTTTATGGGGTTACATATCTGATCTCTTATCTGAGCTTTCTGGAGTTCCTGAAAGCATCATCAAACCTGAGGCAGTGAACTTTGTGATACTTGTGTCATTGGTGCTCTACATTTCTGGCCTTGGCTGTTTCAGTGGTTTTTGACCTCATGAGAAGCTTTAAACTGTGAAATAAGCAGAAACCCACTGATCTGGTCCTTTTACATAAGCAGTGATGAGATTGTTAAAAACTAAACCTGGCTCTGATGTTTCAGGATCCAGAAGCTTCTTCGGCTGCTGGTGGCCACTGCTGATGGCCAGCTGTTCATCTATGACGTAGATCCTCAAGATGGAGGCGAGTGCAGGTTGGCTCACAGCCACAGGTGAGGCTCTGTAAAAAGCTACAGATCGGCACTTTCACTACATATCCTCACTTCCTTCTCTCTCTTCAGGCTTACTGGGGTCGATGACCTAATGGACTTAGAGGGGTCAAAGGTCTCAGCTCAGGTTTCTCCATCTTATGCTGAAACTGCTGCCCTACCAGCCTCTAGTGTCGTTGCTGCAACTCTCACTGGTTCGTACTCTCAGACTGTTTGTATCAACGCTAAACCATGTCTGAATGCTTATTTAAATGGTTTCAATGGTTGGTTTAATGGGTAAAGATCTGTTTGAGGATTGGACAAAACCATTGACATATTTACTGGATAAATATTGTCCATAGAATCAAATTATAAGTTTTTGTTTCCAAATGGGAGGATCCCACCACCGCCATTTTGACTGTGCCATACATCTTGTCACGTCCAGACAATCCAAAAATGGGAAAAGAGGTGGAGCTGAGGGTGGAGCTGTTAATGGTTGGAACTAATGAACCAGTGTAGCTACTAGCTAACTTAGCTAACCCAAGAAGCTAATAGGGGGCTCCGTGGCCCAGGGTATCCCACCCACACGACCAGCTCATTTCCGTGCGAGGCTGTGGTCATGCTGGTTGCCTGTGGAGATCTGATGTGGACCAGGACTGTTAAATTACAAGCAGAGCCTCAGACCGCTGCGATCGTAGCCGGGCGCCGTGGCCTTTTACATCACCTCATGTTCCATGGCCGGAGATCAGTGGGACATTAGCTACATGCTAACCCAAAGCTAACAGAGTTTGTCCAGGTGTTTTTAGTAAGAAAAACAGAAAAGGAATGAGAAGAAATCCTTAAGTCTTTAGAGGCATCCCCAGAAGAAGGAATACAGAGCTAAATATGTAAAGCTAAACTAGAACTTAATGGAATTATTTACAATAAAACACTATTTTTAGCACAGATTATGAATAGAAAACTTTGAATATGGTAACAAATAAAGCAAATTCTTAGCTAACCAGTTAAAAATAAATAAAGAAAAAACTACCATAGCTACTATTAAAGACTAAACCAGGAATATAGTGTATGATCCTGAAAGAAGAAACAACACTTTCAGAGACTTTTATAAAAATTTGTACTCACCACAGATAAACCCAACAGATATGAGGGCAATCAGTTTCTTGACAAAATAATACTTCCTAAATTATCAGTCCTGGACTCACCACTAACATCAGCTGACTCCAAGAAGCCCTTAAAACCATGCCCATTAGGAAGGCTCCAGGTCCAGATGGGTTTCCAGCAGAGTTTTTCAAAGAATTCTGGATCATTCTGGCTCCAACATTCTTCAGAATGGTGAGAGAAATTGAAAATGGCAGATTACAGCCAAACATGAATTCAGCCAACATTAGTCTCTACCCTGTAGTTCTCATGGCTGTCGCCCCATATCCCTTATTAATGTTGATCTCAAAATAATTTGTAAAGCCCTGGCAAAAAGACTAGAGAAGGTAACCCCTTTCATAATACACCCTGACCAAAGTGGTTTCATTACGGGGAGGCATTCGTCCACAAATTTACATAGATTACTTAATTTGATATACTTTTCTTATTGTAGAAACATAGAAACTAGTATGTTATCTTTGGATGCAGAAAAGGCTTTTGGCAGAGTTAACTGGAAGCCCTTACTTGACGTTTTGCATAAATTTGGTTTTGAAAATCCCTTCACCAGCAGCCCTCCCCTCACTGTTTGCTATCTTCAATGAACCACTAGCAGCAGTCAGGCAAACTCCAGGTATTAAAAGCATAAAGAGTAAGAGCATAGAACATAAAATCAGTCTTTATGCAGATGATGTGTTACTTTTTCTCTAGAATTCTCAATCCTCTCTCTCCCAAGCAATTGAGATTAAAAGAATGAAGCTTAAAAACTCCCAGACCTCATTTCATGATTGCTAATCAGCTATGACTGATTTATTGTTTGGATCACAGTGAGTTACACTAATTCTAATATATTTTTATTTCTATTACACATACATACTTTTTAATTATTATTTTCACATGACTGTTATCAGGCTCTCTTGTTCTGGTTCTCATGATAATTCAGTTTCTTCTAGTAAGTTATCGTGCGCTGACTTCATCTGTATAATGTCTCTTTACTTTTGGTGAATTGTACAGAGTGCAGAATAAAGGCTACTTGGCTGTACAATATACAAACAAGTATTAAGTTTTAGAAATATATGAAATGTATTTAGCCTGCTAATTTATCTCAAATACTAATAACTAGCGTATTTTCCGGACTATAAGTCGCACTTTTTTTCATAGTCTGGCCGGTCCTGCGACTTATACTCCGAAGCGACTTACATACCAAATTATGTAGGCTATACCGCGTTGCTGCTGCGGGCTGGCTCTGGACCAGGAATGAGCTCCCCTGCCCCGCTGGGAATAAAAACCACTCAGCCATCACCTACTGGAGCCTGTGGCACACTGGATCCGGCCCAGGTTTCAGCCCCTCACCCCGCCATCACCTGCTGCAACCTGTGGCGCGCTGCTGCGGGCCGATCCAACCCAGGAATGAGCTCCCCTGTCCCGCTGGGAGGGTTTCAAACACTGCCATCCTCTGTTGGAGAACGTGGCGCACTGCTGCGTCCACATTGTTTATTCTGTTATTGATACTGGTACTTGTCTTGCAATGTGAAAGGCTTGGTCTCAGATTTTGTAAGAAAAATAATAAAATTTCCCTCCAAAATGCGACTTATAGTCCAGTGCGACTTATATATGTTTTTTCTTCTTCATTATACATTTTATGGCTGGTGCGACTTATACTCTGGAGCGACTTATCCTCTGGAAAATATGGTACATTAAAAATATTGAAAACTTGCTCAAAGCAAAATATATTTTCATTAAGGAAATAACTTATAAACTTACCGATTTAATACTTTTTTATTCACAGAAAGATAGTTTTCATGAAAAAGCGCCGCAAACCTCCACACAAACTCCGTGTGAGCTTCAGGTCGCTGGTGTTCCAGTTAACTCCACAACCGGAGTTAGCTCCGGTTGTAGCTAGGTTGCTACCTCCATTAGCTTAGCTCCCACCTCTGCGTTAGCTTTGGGTTAGCTTCAGGTTAGCTTTTAGCTAGTTCGACCGGGTGTCGTCAGTTGATCCCAGCCTCACAGCCCCACCCTCAGCTCCACCTCTCTTCCCTTTTGTGGAATTGTCTGGGCTTGACGGAACCTGTGACACGGTCAAAATGGTGGTGGTGGCCACCTTCCATTTTAACTCAAAAACGTATTATTGGAGTCTAAGGAAACCCATTGTCCATATACATATGTATGTTGATGGCTACAACAGCAGAAGACCCCACCGGGTACCACTCATCTCCATTACAAATAGGAAAAAGAGGCTACAATTTGCACCAGCTCACCAAAATTGGACAGTTGAAGACTGGAAAATGTTGCCTGGTCTGATGAGTCTGGATTTCTGTTGAGACATTCAGATGGTAGAGTCAGAATTTGGCGTAAACAGAATGAGAACATGGATCCATCATGTCTTGATACCACTGTGCAGGCTGGTGGTGGTGGTGTAATGGTGTGGGGGATGTTTTCTTGGCACACTTTAGGCCCCTTAGTGCCAGTTGGGCATGTTTTAAATGCCACGGGCTACCTGAGCATTGTTTCTGACCATGTCCATCCCATCATGACCACCATGATGGCTACTTCCAGCAGGATAATGCACCATGTCATAAAGCTCCAATCATTTCATATTGGTTTCTTGAACATGAAGATGAGTTCACTGTACTACAACGGCCCCCACAGTCACCAGATCTCTACCCGATGGAGCATCTTTGGGATGTGGTGGAACGGGAGCTTCGTGCCCTGGATGTGCATCCCACACATCTCCATCAACTGCAACATGCTATCCTGTCAATATGGACCAACACTTCTAAAGAATGCTTTCAGAACCTTGTTGAATCAACGCCACGTAGAATTAAGGCAGTTCTGCGGGTGAAAGGTGGTCAAATTCTGAATTAGTGTGGTGTTCCTAATAATCCTTTAGGTGAGTGTCTATATTGACCTATCACTGATTTATTAGATTTCCAAAATGTGTTCCCCCCGCCCAATAATAAACTCATTCCTACGCCCTTGGTTCCATCACATAGCGATGATGGAGGGTCATTGATATTGTTCTTCAGGATGCTGTGGTTGATGTGGTGGAGGGTCCAAATTTGGAGTATTCGGAGGTTCCCTGGGGGTGGGTTCACTGGGGGGTCTGGGGCTAGGGTGTTGCTGCCCCACTCTGGTGGCGCTTGGTTGGGTGGCCTCGGTGGGTGGATTTATGGCGGCCACGTGTGGGGCCTTGGGAGGTCTTAATGGGGGGCCACAGGTCGCTGCCTGATGGCTGTATCATCCCTGGGTGGGTCAGGGTGAGGGCATAGTGGCTAGGGGTATGGGGGTGGTCGTCCCCAGATGGGGATCTGAGCTGGGCCTGGGGGATTGGGTCCTGGCTTGTATGCTGCCGGCAAGTGAGCGAGAGCAAGCGGCTGTGCCTGGCCCTGGCCCGAGGGCCTCGGGTGGACATTGATTCCTCCTGCAAGAACGCCTCTGCTCCATCACGGAGGAGGGGGGTATCCTGGAGGGGGAGGCCCCAACTTTATCTGGGTGTCTATGTCTTACATAGTGTGGAAGTTGATCAAATGCGGGGATGGCAGTTGATACTCTGCTGGGGTCCGCCGTTGTCAACAGTCTTGTCTCTGAGAGCGTCAACTCGGCTCCTGGTTGCGTGTCACATCTTTGACAGCTTCATAAACCGAAGGGCATCTTTAATCCAGTGGGAGTGTGTAGGTGGATGAGAGTCCTTCCAGCACATTAAGATAACTCTGCTAGCTAAAAGCGTAAGGAGTGATACAAAGTCAGCAGAGTGTGATGGCAAGGAATCACATCCATTACAAAAATGGCATTTTTAACATGGGAGTCAATGAGGATTTGCTCACTTCTGCTGCCAGCCCCTAGTGGATGAGGGTGGAACTGTAATTTTAGCCACTTTCCTGTTGGCTTCATGTTCATCCCAGGATTGTGGGGGCCTGCATGTAAAACTGTAACCACAGTGGGTTTCCCTCTCTTCACACAGACATGCTGGACCTAACATCTCGCCCAGTCTGTTGGTGAAATCTGTCTTGAGATGATTCTCAGCTTTGTCTCAAATGTCATGAACCTGTTCAACACAAGAACGAGGCAGCGACGTGCAGTCAGAGAAGGCAGGGGAGGGGAGGGGGGGAGGTGCTGCCTCCTCGTTATCGTGACAAGCACTAATACTGAAATAAAATCTGTGTGTCCACTGACTGGTCTATACATTAATTTCCTGTATGACCGCATGGTCAAAATCTCTAAATTTACACATTTCAAGATCAAACACATCGCAGAAGTGCAAAGGGACACAGACGAGCTCTGCTGTGCCACACACACTGATGCAGGCAGAGCGCATGCACCAATTCTCTGTATCAAGTGTGTTCCATGAGAGGTTAATACATTTTTAGTCAAATTTGCCTTGATACGTAAAATTATTTTGGTTTTCTTGCTAGTGTTTTGTTGAATAGTTTGAAATTGATTAAATCATAACTAAGACGCTTTAAAATGGCAAAATACTTCATTCAAGGTCAAAAATCAAAAAGAAGCTTCTATTTCGAGATCATATATTTGCATGACTCCAGAGCAGTCAGTGCCTTCCCAGTCATGAACACCACCACACATCACTGGACAGAGCCATGAGACTGAGAAACCTCAAGGATGTTTAAAGACGGTTTAGAGCAGTGGTTTTCAATCCTGATCCTGGAGGGCCAGTATCCAGCACGTTTTAGTGGTTTCTCTTCTCCAACACACTATTTTCAGTGGTTGAATCACCTGTGCAGCAGCTCATCAGGCTCTTCAGAAGCCTGTTAATCAGCTGCTGATGGAAATCAGGTGTGTTGAAGCAGGGTTAAAACTAAAACGTGCTGGATACCGGAGGTCCAGGATTGTGAACCACTGGTTTAGAATGAATGTGGTTCACATTGTGAGGAACCGGGTCTAACAGGACCGTGTCTGACTCTTTCAGACACTGACAAACATGACAGGATTCCTGCTCCTGCATGCAGACAGATGGTTTAATGTATCGTTAGCTATGAACTAATGGCCTCTGTTGTGGGATTGTTCCTCTCCAGGCTACTCTGAAGATGGTGGGGCCAAAAAGGGAGAGGTCATTCCAGAGCACGAGTTTGCCACTGGACCTGTACGTCTAGACGATGAGAACGAGTTTCCCCCTGTGAGTATCCAGAAGGGCCAAACACCTGGGGCCTCATTCATCTAACGTTCATAGAAATGTTCCTAAATTCCTTCCTATGAACAGAATTTAGAATGTTCGAACGAACGATCACGATCCTGATTTACGAAACACGCGGTGGCCTCTCGTACGCACGTTCCTCCACACTCGTCTGATGATGGATCCCACCTGTGTGTACCCAGGAGCTCGTGTCCGTTCTCATTTCCATACAGGAACGCCCTCAGTTAACCATATTTGGTCACGCTGCGTCCTCAGCTCGTGAGGGGATTCCCTGCTTTCTACCCGGAAAAAGAAAACGTGTGAGATAGAGACATTCTGCCGAAGTGCAAAAGAACCAAACAAGCAGCAGAGGTTATAAACGCGGTGGAGACAGAGCAGAGGTTCCTGTCAGGAATAAAAACTTTAATGATGAACCGAAGAGTAACGGGTTGTCATTTACATTTTACATTTAAGGAGTCCTTCTGCATGGAGTTTGCTTTATTTGAAAAAGTCCGAGTGCAGCCTCCTAGCTGTCATTCATTGTGGTTACCATGACAATGTGTGTATGATGGGGAGCAGAGGAGGGTGTAAAATGGAGCATGGACTGGAGTCGTATTTGTACGGTTTATCTGTCGCTCCACAAAGGATCCGAATCCCAGCAGAGCGCCAGGCGGATCTCCTGTCAGCGAGCTCACGGAGACACGTTTCCTCCAGAGAGGAGCTCTGACTAACCGAAACGATAATATAGAAACGTTCTTTTATCTAACGCATCTCGGGCAGAATCACGGGATACTTCACAAGGACACAAATATAACATCATTAAATTACATGAAAAATGATATGAATGAATTAAAGTGATTAAAAACAAAGTAAAAATAAGAAGATTAACTATTGCTCACAAAAACACAAACTCCATTCTACAATATCCGATTCCCGTCGGGTGTTTAAGCTCCAGTTATGTGACTCAGCTGCTTTTCCACCTGAATAATTATTTATCAGGTAAAATAATTAGTGGATGAGGAACATGTGTGGATGACTGAGACTTTCGCTGTTGCGGTTCCCCGTTCTACCACTAGCTGCTGTTCCCACATGGTCTGAAGTTTTCTTGTGTTTAGGAACTGACAAACACAAAAGACAAGACCGGGGCTTAAATACACAGAGAACAGTGATCAAGGAAACAGGGACCAGGTGTGTGGGGCGTGTGAGCTGATGCAAGGCAGGAGAGACTAATGAGCTAAGTGGAGAAGAAACACAATATAGTAAAGGGAGAAACTAACTAAAATAATACAAGCATACAGATGAGTAAACGAATAAACCTGAAACCAGAGACACAACAGGGCTAGGGAGAATAGCCTAAGCTTAAATAAAGGACCACTGAGACACACAAATAAGCAAAAAACACTAAATATTTAACTCAGGATACTAAAGAGACAAGAACCAAAGAGGGAATCTAATACTGGGAAGACTAACATGGGACCCACTAAATATGATGAGACTAGAGGGAACGTGGAGGGAAACCTGGAAGGGGCTGGGGACCACAGGACACAAAACATGACGGCATGTTTCAGGTCAGTCGTAGAGTCACGTTGCTGTTATCCAATTGGAAGCAAAATGTCAAAAAATAAGACTCCAAAACCTGCCGTTTGAAGCTCGGTTGTGATGCATCACCTGTTTGACCAACACATTATCCGTTGATTTGCTATTATTCGTTTGCAACTTGGTTGTACAGAGTATATACCAGCATCCTTCACACACCTGTGTACACATCTCTGTACACTTTTACTCTCACCTAAAGGATTATTAGGAACAGCTGTTCAACTTCTCCTTAATACAGTTATCTAATCAACCAATGACATGGCAGTTGCTTCAATGCATTTAGGGGTGTGGTCCTGGTCAAGACCATCTCCTGAACTCCAAACTGAAGGTCAGAATTGGAAAGAAAGGTGATTTTAGCTATTATGAGAGTGGCATGGTTGTTGGCGCCAGACGGGCCAGTCTGAGTATTTCACAATCTGCTCAGTTACTGGGATTTTCACCCACGACCATTTCTAGGGTTTATAAAGAATGGTGTGAAAAGAGAAAAACATCCAGTATGCGGCAGTCCTGTGGGCCAAAATGCCTTGTTGATGCTAGCAGTCAGAGGAGAATGGGCCGACTGATTCAAGCTGACAGAAGAGCCTAACCCTAAACCTCGTTATAACCGAGGAATGCAGCAAAGCATTTGTGAAGCCACAACACGCACAACCTTGAGGCGGATGGGTTAAACCACCAAATAGTTCCCGATCGCGGCTTGTCTGCAGCTCACCGCTCCCCTGGGGGATGGGTCAAATGCGGAGAATAAATTTCGCACACACACCTGTGTGTGTGACAACTAATGGGACTTTAACTTTAACTTTACAACAGCAGAAGACCCCACCGGGTACCACTCTTCTCCACTACAAATAGGAAAAAGTGGCTACAATTTGCACCAGCTCACCAACATTGGACAGTTGAAGACTGGAAAATGTAGTCTTGTCTGATGAGTCTGGATTTCTGTTGAGACATTCAGATGGTAGAGTCAGAATTTGGCGTAAACAGAATGAGAACATGGATCCATCATGCCTTGTTACCACTGTGCAGGCTGGTGGTGGTGGTGTAATGGTGTGGGTGATGTTTTCTTGGCACACTTTAGGCCCCTTAGTGCCAACTGGGCATGGTTTAAATGCCACGGGCTACCTGAGCATTGTTTCTGACCATGTCCATCCCTTCATGACCACCATGTACCCATCCTCTGATGGCTACTTCCAGCAGGATAATGCACCATGTCATAAAGCTCCAATCATTTCAAATTGGTTTCTTGAACATGAAGATGAGTTCACTGTACTACAACGGCCCCCACGGTCACCAGATCTCAACCCGATGGAGCATCTTTGGGATGTGGTGGAACGGGAGCTCCGTGCCCTGGATGTGCATCCCACACATCTCCATCAACTGCAACATGATATCCTGTCAATATGGACCAACACTTCTAAAGAAGGCTTTCAGCACCTTGTTGGATCAACGCCACGTAGAATTATGGCAGTTCTGAAGGCGAAAGGTGGTCAAACACCATATTAGTGAGGTGTTCCTAATATTCTTTAGGTGAGTGTATGTTTTTATGCATTTTTCTGTACATGGAGCTATGTTGTGTCTCCATCTATATTCCTTTTGCTATAAGAGTTGTGGAACAGCACTCTGACACAGTGTACTCTGTCTGAGTTGGGGGGGGGGGGTTCTAGGTTCAACTGGATGGGCAAGAGCAGGCTGCCATGATGCAATAATGCCCCATCCAGCCATTTGCACTAGCTTAGCTAAAGAGAAGCTGGAGCTGAGACAGCAAAAACCTTTTTTGGGGTGTTTCCTATAATAACAATAACATGGTAAAAGCTCCAAAAAGTGGATTCTCCATGATATAGAAAACTCCCAAAACAAGAAGAGGAGGGTCGAGCTGAGTTGAGTAGCGGTGAGAAACAAATACCTTGGAACAATAAGCAAACTTGTTCTGGTCATTCAGAAACCTCTTGGACTCATTTAGGGTAAGCTTAATGATCTCTGCCTGCTTTCATAACAACACATTCTGCACCAGGACCAAAGCCTCTGAGAAATCCTAACGTCTCTGTTGGTGTGTTTTATTAGATTGGTTCGTGCCACTGTGGGACCGGAAGTGGACAGAGGTGATGCTCCTGAGAGGTACAGATAAGCAGACAGAAGACAAGAAGAGCGAAAAAGAACTGTTCTAGGATTCCAACGGTTTCTTTGGTTTACAACTGAGCTCAACAGGAAGGTCTCCATAACGCCGAGGAAGTAAAAACCATCAAAGTAGATGTTACAGATGCAGCCTCTCGAATCTGGCCCCTCCTCACGATTGATTCAATCAATTGAATATTTTATCTGATCATACATGAAAGCAGACATGGGGAACCTCGGTGATCTCTGGACTTCACAATCAGATGTCTGTATCTACCAGCAGGTTGTTTGGTCCTGCTCAACTACTGTTTGGTTCTCAGATATTCTCAGGTGTTTTTAGCTGGACGTCTGGGTTCATTGTTCTGCTTGAGGACCCGTGGTCTGAGACTGAGACCAAACTTTTTTACTCTGTGTAGCACATTTGCTCCAGAAGGTCTTAGTCTTGAGATTTGATTGGACGCTGAACAGATTCCAGACTTCCTGGGTCAGATGCAACAAAGTAGGTCCAGAACAGAACCGGGTCTCCTCCAAGTCCCCCTGTAGGCCCAGTGTTCTTAAAGCTGATGTGATTCATTCAATTCAGTTTATTTATATAGGGAGCCTAAGTCTCCTCCCCTTCCGGTCGGCTCATGGGTCCCCGGAAGAACGGAAAAATGAAGTAAACGGGGCTAAAAACGCTATTTTCTAATCTGCTTTGCCTTACGTCCTGGATCGCACATATGCTGTACTGCAATTTAAATGAAAAGTAATGATGGGTGTTTCGACCACGCCAGTCACGTACTTTCAAGAGAAAGAGAGAATTTGAAGACACCTTCCAGTGCTACTTAGACACGTCATCAGTGAAGAACCCGGGGTCATGGGATGTTTCGGGTCTTTAATCTTCATTCACCCTCACCCGGGCAACCCAGTTGGGGGTGATCAGTCCCCAGCTTGTGTTCAAGTGGCCTATTGCTCCACGGATCCCCCCTGCGGATCCACAGCCACCGTGAGGCCCTCTCTGCGGCCTCGAGGATGGTTTTGGTGGCTTTCTTCAGTTACAGTCCTCTTACTCCAAGGAGTTTGAGTGTTTGCAGTAGTGAGTGGCCAGCAAAGCCTCTGCACCCAACCTCGACAGGCTCACAGCGAACTTTCCAGCCATTGTTCCGGCACTCCGAGCTCAGCTCTGCATACTTGGCCCTCTTTCGCTCATGGGTCTCTTCGATACGGTCTTCCCAAGAGACTGTCAGTTCTAGGATGACCACCTGCTTGGTAGACTCAGATGTTATCACCATATCTGGGTGGAGAGACATAGCTGTGATGTTTGCTGGGAACTTGAGCTGTCTACCTACATCAACTTGAAACTGCCAATTGCGAGCAGTAGAGAGAAGCCCCCCTTGGGAGCTGGGCCAGTGGTATTGTGCCTTCTGCCCTGCTTTAGGTGATAGCTTTTTGGGGAACTGCCTGGGTCTTGCTGTGCTGGATTACTGTGCAGATTGAATCCGCCAAAGCTTTAAGCACCTGGTCGTGGCGCCAGCTGTAATGTCCCTCCCCTAGCACGTTTGAGCAACTGCTTAAGATGTGCTCCAGGGTGCCTCTCTTCTGGCACAGCTTACACTCAGGAGTGTCTGCCAGTCCCCAGGTGTGTTGATTGGCTTGGCTTGGGAGGACGTCATAGACGGACTTGACAAGGAATTTGATCCGAACAGGCTCGGCTTTCCAAAGCTCTGTTCAGGAGATTCTGCGAGACTCGGCTTGTTCCCACCTGGTCCACGCTCCTTGTTTGGACATGCCGGGCATTTTGGCGCAGCGTTCTTCTTCCACCTCAGCTCAGATCTTATCCTGAATCAGTCTGCACCTCTCTTTTCCCAAGCCAGATTGTAGCATGGCATAGGAAAACAACCAAGACCTGCTTGTCCTGTTGAGTGAGTGAGAAGAGAGATACAGATATTATGCAGCCAGTGATTATCCCCTTTGCTAGTTGGTGCCAGGAGGATGTTACTTGCCCTGAAGAGACTTGTGCGCTGAAGTTATTGTAGTAGTCTATAATGAGATTGCGGACCTTGACACGAATATGATGTCTTACCAGTTTTAACCAGCTTGTGTGGAATAGATCCATAGACATTGGCCAGGTCCAGCCAGATAACTGCCAGATCTCCTTTGCCTTCCTTAGCCTCCCGGATCAGCTGTGTCACCACCCCTGTGTGGTCCAGACAACCAGGTACTCCTGGAACTCCTCCCTTTTGGACTGAGGTGTCAATGTAGTTGTTTTTCAGGAGGAAGTTTCAAACGCTGGGACACGATCTTGAAGAAGATCTTACTTTCAACACTGAGCAGCGAGATGATACAAAACTGTTCAATGTTACAAGACCCCTCTTTCTTCAGGATCCAAACTCCCTCAGCATACCTCCATTGTGCGGCAACTTTCCCTCTCCACCAGATCACCTTCATGAACTTCCAGAGTTGTCTCAGGAGCTTCAGACACTGCTTATAGACTTTGGAAGGGATCCCTCTGGGGCCAGGAGCAGAGCTAGATCTTGCTGCTCTAACAACTTCTTCCACCTCCTTCAGTGTTGGTTCTGCGCTGTTGAATTGTGTCTCTGGTTCGGGAGGTGCTACCAACTCCCTACAAGGTCCAAGGTTAAGGTCCCTCATGATGTCACAGAAAGTTGCGTGCAGATGGTTGTCAATTTCCTCTACCGGGCACACGAGGTGGCCACTTCGCTTCTGTCCCAGTAGTTTATTGGTGAAGCCGAAGGGATTGCAAATGAAGGCAGCTTGTAAAGTTCATAGTTAGCATGACTACAAACTACACATCAGCACGTCACCACAGAATCTCCTCTCCCCTAGCGTAGCTGCTACTTACCATATGGCCAGATTCATGGTGGTTCTTCCCCCCCGAAGGAAGGATTTTAAGTTTGCTAAACTTAGTCATCTTCCCTCTGTTTTTCTCCGTGTCTGGTTCAGTGACACGAATTTGTAGTCCTGGACTTATTTTCACACAAAACCTTAAATAAAGTTTCCACCTGTTAGAAAACAAAAGCGTTCTTGGTATCAAAATGCATCTGTAAAATTCACGGATATCATTTATGAAATCCATGGCACATAACAAGCGGAATTAGAAAATAGCGTTTTTAGCCCCGTTGCATTCATTTTTTTGTTCTTTCGAAGACCCATAGTCCTTAAGTAGATGGGCGTGACTTAGGCTCCTTATAGCGTCAAATCAGGACAAGAGTCATCTCAAGGCACTTCACAAAGTAAACATCCCAGTACAGGCCAGGTTACTAAGCCAATCAATTAAAAGTTTCCTATATAAGGAAACTAGCAGGTTGCATTGAGTCACTGACTAGTGTCAGAGTCTTTACAGCAATCTTCATATTAAGCAAGCATTTAGTGACGGTGGAGAGAAAAACTACCTTTTAACAGGAAGAAACCTCCAGAGGATCCTGGCTCAGTATAAGCAGCCATCCACCATGACTCACTGGGGATGGAGAAGACCGAGGTCCCAGAGGCTTTGGGACTGGTCAGCATGGACTCTGGTTGATGACCACCTCGTGTGGATGTGATGTAATAATGTGTGTGAGATAACGCTGCTCCTGAAGCTATTCTGCATCCACAAGTTTAGCTTTTAAACATTAACTGTGACCCGAGTGAGAAACTGGGGGAAATAGTTTGTCTAACAATCGTAGGTGCATGCTGCAGAGGTGGCATAACCATATAACATTTTTACTCAATAAATATCTTTCTATTCATTTGCATTATAGTAGCAGCAGCCTGGATTCCTATTAGATTACATATCATTTGTTTTGGGATGTGTAAGATTTGACTTGTATTCTGTGTTTGTGCGTGTGTCTGCTGGTGGAAAGGTGATTTTTTTTTGTGCCTGAAACCTTTAAAAGTTAAGCGTTTTACTGAATACCCAAAACAGGAAAAAAAAACTAACAGAAAGAACAAACTCAGAGTAAGACTGAACCTATGCAAAACTCTGTTGTGTTATTTTGTGCATCTGATGAATCAATAAACAGTTGTGCTGATGTTTATGATTTGAGTGTGTAACTCTTAGCAAACAGCTTTACAGAAATAATGTGATAACTTTATTTAACAATATAATTTTCACATTTTTACAGTACACACATGGATCATGTTAGTACAATATAATTATACAGCTCCTTCTCAAAAAATTAGCATATTGTGATAAAGTTAATCAGTAATGTACTGATAAACATTAGACTTTCATGTATATTAGATTCATTACACACAACTGAAGTAGTTCAAGCCTTTTATTGTTTCTAATATTGATGATTTTGGCATACAGCTCATGAAAACCCAAAATTTTTATCACAAAAAATTAGCATATCATGAAAAGGTTCTCTAAATGAGCTATTAACCTAATCATCTGAATCGACTAATTAACTCTAAACACCTGCAAAAGATTCCAGAGGCTTTTAAAAACTCCCAGCCTGGTTCATTACTCAAAACCACAATCATGGGTAAGACTGCCGACCTGACTGCTGTCCAGAAGGCCATCATTGACACCCTCAAGCAAGAGGGTAAGACACAGAAAGACATTTCTGAACGAATAGGCTGTTCCCAGAGTGCTGTATCAAGGCACCTCAGTGGGAAGTCTGTGGGAAGGAAAAAGTGTGGCAGAAAACGCTGCACAACGAGAAGAGGTGACCGGGCCCTGAGGAAGATTGTGGAGAAGGACCCATTCCAGACCTTGAGGGACCTGCGGAAGCAGTGGACTGAGTCTGGAGTAGAAACATCCAGAGCCACCGTGTACAGGTGTGTGCAGGAAATGGGCTACAGGTTCCCCAGGTCAAGCCACTTTTGAACCAGAAACAGCGGCAGAAGCGCCTGACCTGGTCTACAGAGAAACAGCACTGGACTGTTGCTCAGTGGTCCAAAGTACTTTTTTCGGATGAAAGCAAATTTTGCATGTCATTCGGAAATCAAGGTGCCAGAGTCTGGAGGAAGACTGGGCAGAGGGAAATGCCAAAATGCCTGAAGTCCAGTGTCAAGTACCCACAGTCAGTGATGGTCTGGGGTGCCATGTCAGCTGCTGGTGTTGGTCCACTGTGTTTAATCAAGGGCAAGGTCAATGCAGCTAGCTATCAGGAGATTTTGGAGCACTTCATACCTCCATCTGCTGAAAAGCTTTATGGAGATGAAGATTTCATTTTTCAGCACGACCTGGCACCTGCTCACAGTGCCAAAACCACTGGTAAATGGTTTACTGACCATGGTATTACTGTGCTCAACTGGCCTGCCAACTCTCCTGACCTGAACCCCGTAGAGAATCTGTGGGATATTGTGAAGAGAAATTTGAGAGACAAAAGACCCAACACTCTGGATGAGCTTAAGGCCGCTATCGAAGCATCCTGGGCCTCCATAACACCTCAGCAGTGCCACAGGCTGACTGCCTCCATGCCACGCCGCACTGAAGCAGTCATTTCTGCAAAAGGATTCCCGACCAAGTATTGAGTGCATAACTGAACATAATTATTTGAAGGTTGACTTTTTTTGTATTAAAAACACTTTTCTTTTATTGGTCAGATGAAATATGCTAATTTTTTGAGATAGGAATTTTGGGTTTTCATGAGCTGTATGCCAAAATCATCAATATTAGAAACAATAAAAGTCTTGAACTACTTTAGTTGTGTGTAATGAATCTAATATATATGAAAGTCTAATGTTTATCAGTACATTACAGACAATAATAAACTTTTTCACAATATGCTAATTTTTTGAGAAGGACCTGTATTGTATGGGTCCCTCATCATCATCCCTTCAGTGTACGCGTGCATGTGAGCGTCTTTAAGTCTGTAAATCCACCAGCTGAGCTGCCAGTCTCTACAATATTCTTACACCAGGGTCAGAGTCGGCTTAAACATACAGGATCTCAAAATTGAATTCAAGACTTTTTAAGACCTTCTAAAAATAAAATTAAGACTTTATCGCAAAGAACTAATCAACTGTTAAACACTCTTACATTGTTTTTAAATACTGCATTGCTTGTTTTCCACTTCATCAGTGGTTGGGTTACGTCACATCTGGGACAGCAAGGCTGTTGCAATAATACGTAAAGCCATACGGTACAAAAACACAAGCAGATAGCTGGCATAGAAGAACAAAAAATGATTTCATTAGTTTGCATGCATCTGTTTTCATACCTGCAAACTCAGAGGCTGTGATAAAGCAACTTCCCCAAAACAAGGTTCTTGAGACTTGCATTTATTCTACAGTGGATTTTGTGGTGACCTCCAACATTTACATACTTTTGTTGTTATATAATTCTTGTCTTATATATTCTATTTGAATTCATCTTGAATTGGCAAACAGCAAAATCTTTAATAATGTTTCTCAGTTCCTCTCCAGTTACCACAGTTTATCTCAGGCTCTTTGGACCTTCTACACTGGCTCTGAGTAACTTTAGCTACAGTTATTTTAAACAATCAACATAGAGAGAGAGAGAGAGAGAGAGAGAGAGAGAGAGAGAGAGAGAGAGAGAGAGAGAGAGAGAGAGAGAGAGAGAGAGAGAGAGAGAGAGAGAGAGAGAGAGAGAGAGAGAGAGAGAGAGAGAGAGAGAGAGAGAGAGAGAGAGGATGGATGGATGGATGGATGGATGGATGGATGGATGGATGGATGGATAGATAGATAGATGGCTTAAGCAGCTTTTCAAGGATTTCATTGAATATTTATGCTAGGGCTGCTCAATTAATCGAATTTTAATCACAATTACAATCTGAGTTTTGAACGATTATAAAAATAAAATGAGCCGATTATTTGCTCCGCCTTCTTGCGCTGCTCCGAGTTACAAATCAAGCGCTCGTCGCACCGCGTTTCCAACTTACGACTTTTGTCGCTATTTCTAACAACTTTTCAAGCCCTCTTCTTGACTTTTTAAATCCTAAAAGTACCTTGCGAACAACAAAGAAGCATTTCTGGTAACCCTTAGCTACTTTCTGGATATCTGTCAACATTTTCTGCAGGTTAGCAAAACAGGTAGGTGTGAGTCGTGATAGAAACAGCTCACAGAACCGGCTCCCTCTTGGATAGCCAGAGTGAGTGACACACCTGCAGGCTCCTGAGCCACTAAAAAACTACAAAATGTGTGCGTGTGGCATGTTAAACGCTCACATGCAGCTTGCCTCTGCATTGCTGTGAGATCGGGTTGGGGGGTAGGGGGGTGGAAGCACACCTCCGATCGCTGCCTGGAACAATCATTACATTAACTGATGGCACCTGTTAATAAATAGTTTAGAAATAGATAGAATTAAGTTTCTCACACTGATAAATATTCATTCTTCTCTCTGAGCGACACGTTGCTGGTTCACTTCCCTACAGCACCGCTGGACAGGTCTAAATTATTATTATGCAACATTTTAGTTTATATGTTTGTATTAATTTATATTATAAATGCACTGTATAATTCTTGCTGTCAGTATTTGCAAGCTTGGGTCTGTACTAGGTATGCGTAAATAAGTTAAATCTCAGGCCTAGTCCACACGTAGCCGGGGTTTTTTTTTAAACGAATATCCGCCCCTCCAAAAACTTGCATCCACACTACCTCGTTTTAAAAGAAAACTGTCCACACGTATCCGGATAAATACGTTGTTAAGGACATGCCAGACCTGTAGGCGGCAGTACTTCCCCCGTTCTTAACCTCGTCCTTCGTCTGTGGTCTTCCGCAAGGAGCAGTAATTCCGCTTGCAAAAACAAACAAGCAAAAAGCACTTGGACAAGTGATAAAGCGAGCGCAGCTCTGAGGCTTCCTTGCTGTCGGCTAGTGTAAACACAGGTCGCACACGTGATGTCAGCATTTTTTTGTCGCGGAAAGTGACGTTGCGGACCTTAAAACTCCGGTTATGTCTGTCCACACGCAGACACCCAAAACGGAGAAAACACAGATCTTCACTTTGGCCGGAGTTTTTAAAAAGTTCCGTTTTCGTGTGAAAAAACTCAGTTTTCGTGTGGATGGCAGGCCAAAACGTAGAAAAATATCTACGTTTTGGCAGATCCCCGGCTACGTGTGGACAGGGCCTCAGCCTCATGAAGAATGAGCAATTGGCCTTTTTATACTATAGGAATCAGGAGTTGTTTCTGTGATTATTTTGTTTCTTTTTCTTATTTATTGTTGTCCTGATTGTGTCCTTTGCAATTTTATGACAGACTAAATAATGCAATGGATAAATAAAACCAAGATTAATTTAAAAATCATCTTAAATAATCAAGATTTCAATTTCAGTCAAAACAATTGTGATTATCATTTTTGCCATAATCGAGCAGCCCTAATTTGTGCTGACTTCCCACCACAGAATGATGGTGCCAGTAACATTTTTAGATTTATTTATTTATTTTCCACTCATATAAACATCTCATTGAAAACATCTTTTGAATATTCATTCTGTGTTTTTCTTCTTAATGCATTTCAAGTTCTTTTTTAAACACAGGAAAGTTTTTTTTTACCTTGCTGACAGCTTTGATCAATATCCATACTCTTGCAAAATGTTCTTTTTCTTAATTTCAAATCTTTTTATAATCTGTGGGGAAGATGTGTTTAGCTTGTATGTATCTGAAACAACAAAACCTGTTTTTGACCCAACACTTGAACTCAACCCCCTCAAAAAAAAACTACAAAAAAACAACAAAAGCCTCAGTGGCATCAGTAAAGGCTGAAACTGAAACGAGATAAACCTGTTAAAGTTCTTGACAGAAAACTGGTATTTTGACAGGATTTTGTTTGATTTATGAGCTCCAACCGCTGTGAGATGTTGAAGCACCTGTAGAGGCGCCACACCTTGTTTTTGCCTACCTGTCTCCATGACGGGAGCGGAAGCCTGGGCCTCCCAACTTAGGCTGCGGCCTCTGAGACTTAATACTTAGACTTTAACGCTTCTTTACACACTCCATTCAAGGGGATTTTGCCTCTGGCCAATATCTTTAAAGTGTTTTAGCACTGACCTCTACAGTCATAAAGTGTTTTGAACGGTTAATCAAACCACTCATCACATCCAGCTTACCTGCTCTACTGGGTCCACATCAGCTTGCCTACTGCTTAAACCATTCCACCGAGGATGTTATATCCCTCACCTTGCACACAGTACTCACCCACCTGGAGCAGAGGAACTTCTGTTTTTAACACCATCAAACTGCAGAAATTGATGGAAAAACTTCTCTTTCTGGAACTTGACCCCACCCTCTGTCACTGGATTTTCTGGCTGAGAGACAACAGACAGTTCGTGTTGGAAATAAGACCTCCAAATCCATCACGCTGAGCACAGGTGCCCCCCAGGGATGTGTGCTCAGCCCACTGCTTTATACTCTGTTGACCCACGACCGTGTGCCAAGACACAAGAACAATCTGATTGTCAAATGCGCTGATGACACCACAGTTGGGGGTCTGATTCACAGGAATGATGTATACGGTTACAGAGAGGAGGTCAAGCTGTTTGAGGGCTGGTGCAGAGCAAATAATCTGGCACTCAACGTGGACAAGACCAAGGACATGATTGTTGACTTTCGGAAATCCCAAACAAAGCACACTCCCCTCTGCATAAATGAATGTGGAGTCGAAAGAGTGGAGAACATCAAGTTCCTGGGCATACAGATCTCTGACAACCTCAGCTGGGAAAAGAACACCTCAAGTCTAGTAAAGCGAGCTCATCAGAGACTGTACTTCCTAAGGAAGCTTAAACAGGCCTCACTTCACACCACTATCCTGACCTTATTCTACAGGGGAGCAGTGGAGAGTATGCTGACCTATGCAATCTCAGCTTGGTTCTCCAGCTGTAACATAACGGACATAAGGGCCCTCCAGAGAGTGGTGAGATCAGCAGAAAGGGCTATGGGAATCTCCCTGCCCTCTGTCCAGGATCTGTTCCTGAGCTGCTGCAGAGGCAGGGCCCTGAACATTGTGAAGGACCTCACACATCCCCTGAACTGCGTCTTTCAGCTTTTACCCTCCCAGAAGCGTGATCGCAGCATAAGATGCTCCACCACGACGCTACCGAACAGCTTTCTGCCTAAGGCTGTCCAGGGGCTGAATACAACTGGACTGTGAGCAGGAGATACTAGCACTTTAAAAAATCCTGCTAAGTCCAGTGTGAATTGTGTGAATACATGTATGGAGGGGTGTGTGTGGGTGGGTGTGATTGTCTGTGTGTGTGCATGTGCGTGCGTGTGTGGGTGGGTGGGTGCAAGTGTATGAGTTTAATTTACTGGGAGCTTTCTTATCTTATTTATTATAGTTTTTAATACCATTTGAGAAATTGTTTTCTAAATTTAGCAGAGTTGTGCATGTATGGAGCGTGTGACTCAGACGGATCTCAATAAAGAAACGCTTTTTCGTTGTGTTTGTACTCTGTTATGAACATAATGACAATAAACCTGATTTGATTTGATGTACCACTTCTTGTATGTGGAGGAGAGAATCTGCTATGTGTGTGGTGGTACCATCACGTTCCTCCGGGTAAAGGCTGAGAGTCACAGCTGACTGTCTGTCGTCGGGCTGTTCCTAGAAAGGTGCTGTGTTATGAATTCTGTTATCCATCAGCTGTGCTTGAGAACTCCAAAGTCCAGCTCATTTATGGTGCACATGTTGCGTCACACCTGTAGATCAATATATAGGTCAAAATTGACCCTTTCTGGGCGTTACACACATCACAAGAAGGTCTCTGGACTTCCTTTCTTGGAGAGAAACTCTTATTGGAACTAAAGGAAGGGTGTGTGTGTGTGTGTGTGTGTGTGTGTGTGTGTGTGTGTGTGTGTGTGTGTGTGTGTGTGTGTGTGTGTGTGTGCGTGTGTGTGTGCGTGTGTGTGTGCGCGTGTGCGTGTGTGTGAATTCTGCTACAGAACAAAGTGTTTGTTTTGGTTTAAAGAGAGCTCTCAGTCACACGCTGACTGTGATATCAAGCATCATGCTGTACGAAAGCCAACCAAACATTCCTGTGAGAATCAAGAATTGTCCTCTTTGAAAGTGCTCCGTAAAAACCGGCTAAATCCTGAAATCAGCAGGTCTCCTCAGTGTGAGATACCACTCCTGTGCCAACCTCCAGCAGCCAGACGCGCATGGACTCAGTCAGGCTAGATTACACAAGTCACTGAATCACCTGGACTCAAAGGTCTTTGACCTTGTGTTACAAGAACTTTGGTTAAACTGACTAAAAAGCAAACCAGTGTAATCCTGGGTCATCACTGATAGGATGGTGCATCTGAAGAGGACCAGAACCACTCCGCCTCACAGGGTCTTAGAGATGATGGAATGAAAAATCTGCTAAACGATAGGGCTGTCGCGGTAACCGCAAAAATGAAATATCGCGATATGAAGAAACCCACCGCGCTGCATCATGGGCCACCGCGATTACTGAACTTGGTTCAACTCAATGATGCATGTTGAGAAGGATGGCTGCACTGGTATCAAAACGAAACGTTACTTCGCTCCTTTGGGAGCGCTTTGGTTTTCAGTACGTCAGCTGCTGCGCAGCCAGAGTCCTTGGCCGAGACAGAGCTGCCACCAGCGGCAAAAAATAAATAAATAATAAACGCTCGGAGACCTCCTGAAGTCCCGGACAAGCACTGCTTCTGCAACCGTCCCGAAGAGAGTTTGAGCCGAGCTGGAGCTCACTCGCTACCTGCAGGAGGAATGCATCCACCCTAAAGAACCCCCCTGACATGGTGGAGCGGAGAGATTCCCTTTGCTCGCCAGAGTCGCACGCAAGTTGAGTTCGGAAGCGAGCGGGGCCGGACCGGAGCGGAGGGGAGCGGAGGTAGTGGAATTTGGGGTAAGTGCAACGAGCGCACCATCCGAGAGGGTTTTCAGTGTTGCTGGAAATGTTGCCACCCCTCTCAGATCCTCTCTCAAACCGTATATGGTTAACATGCTGGTTTTCCTTGTATGTAACAAGGACGTGACCGAGCTATAAATCACCGTCATTCATATGTGTGAAAGTGAAATGATAGTGCGCCCGCCCCCCGGCGCGCGCGCGCCCGGTACATGTAATTTTTTATGCTTGATTTTAAACAACTAAACAAAATGGGGACTTGTTTCTTATTTGTTAGATGCTGCAGCCAAATTTGCATTTAAAAGTTTAACCTTCTCCTGAATTTTGTTGTTTTTAAGTTCAGTCGTACTCCAACTGTCGGACAAACAAACGTTACTGCGATCTGTGTTGTTACTGCCCTTTGATCTGCATTAAGTAAAGCGTTATAAAAGAAGGCACGGCAATTTTTAACCTTTTTTAAATGTGTAAACATTATGTTTAGATAGTACTGCAATAAAAAAGGACTGCAATAATATCGCATACCGCAATATTAAGCCACCCTGAATCACCGCAGGAGGAATTCCTCAACCGCGACAGCCCTACTAAACGACTTAGCATAAAACATTTTTCTTGCCTCTCAACAACATTCTAACATAGTACAGCTATATATTACTATTATTATGGAAATTAAAAAAATGACCTAAATAATGAAGTGGTTCTGTTTGTACTTGTCTAAAAACCTGCGCCAATCACAGGGGCGGCGTTAAGCCCGGCTACTTGGGCTGAAGCCCCGGATGTTTCATGGAAAGCCCCGGATCTAAATCGCGGAAGTAACATGCAGTACCAAAGTCCAACAGAGAGGGAGTAGCTGGCAGTAGTTTGTATACAGCCTGCCTGAGCCTCCACCACTGAAGAAGAAGCCCTTCAGCAGCCGGCTTCTTTTACACTCTGCCTGAAACGCATGAGTGAAGATGGACATAAGGATGTTTTTTAGACCAAAAGTATGGCGACAGAACCCCAGCTTTGATGAGACTGGTGTTGACTCAGGTTTGTGAGTCTTATTTGAAAATATTTGTTGTGCTGCTGGTTTGGCTAAAGTTAGATTACTATCAGGTAAAGTTGATGGAGAAAGAAAGGGAATATTTACTATCATCTCACACTAAACACTAACAGGAACAATACTCTGCCCTGAAAATGCTTAATATGTAGCTTCAGATTAAAAATTATGTGGTACAAGACATATATGATGTTGACTAGTGTGTGTCACGTGTGTGTGGGTGTGTGTGCGCGCGCGTGTGTGTGTGCGTGTGTTAAGCCCCGGATGTTCTTCAGTCCTTAATCTGCCCCTGGCCAATCACACCGCTTGGTGCAAAAGCAACCTCTGGACCATCCTGTTGTCGGTCTCGCTGAACCGCTGCCTTGGGTCCTCTACTCATCACACACACTCGTGTTTAGCAGCAGAACACCACATGTGCGAGAGGTTCTCCACTCAGTAATATCAGAGAACGAGAGACACCACTTCAGCTTTAGGACAAACTAACAGGGTCCCAGAAGGAAAAGCATCATTTGAAGCTACAAGACGTGTGGACCTAGAAAACAGAGATGGATGTTTTGGACTATCTCGTTTGCTATGGCAATGCGTGCTCCCATATCAGGGGGCGTGGCTTAGGGATGAAAGCCGATAGTAGGAGTGAGAGTTCAGTGACTGGGTTTGTGTTTAAAAGCTAGCTTGTTTAGCAGATTTGCTGTTGCAGCTTTAAAACATCAGGTATGAATAAAGTACAGCTTATTTATTCCCAGCATGCCTCTGCAGAGCTGGAGTATTTACTCTTAGACTACATAAAACACATGATGAAAATTTAAAAATTAAACAAAGTTTGTGAAGACTGATGATATCAGACTGGATTTTTACCCCATTCTCAGGTGGTTTGTAACATTAGTCCTCCTGGAGACAAGATTCAGCACTTTGGCGTCTAAATGAAAAACGTAGGAGCATTCATCTGCAAATAAAAGTGTTTTTTTCTTCCCCCCGTCCTGTCTGGCTGTGAAGCAAACAGAATTGATGTCTGAATGCTGGTGACAAGCCTTACAGATTTACTCTCAGGTGGAGCATCAAAGCTTCTGCTTTAATGTCACGCCTGATACTTAAAACTTTATTGTTATTGTTTTTTGGATGCTTTATAATTTCGACCAGACACGGAGACAGAGGTGAAAGAGAAAGGAAAAGGGGGGTGGCTCCACAAAAATAAACAACAATGAACAAGAGTCTGCTTCTAGACCTGCAGAAAGAGAAAGAATAGAAAAAAGGGACACACAACAATACAACAGGAGCAAGCTATCACTGCATCAACCTGATGAGCAAATATAAAATCTGCATTTTTTTACTGAACAATCACGATAATAAATCAGTGCATTTAGTGCCAACCACAGCCTTAAGACCTGTGTTGAACGTGCTCAAGTCCATACTTATGAGAGCACCATGTGAGCACCTGTGTGTGTGCACGTGCTTGTATATGTAAGGTTTCTCTATAGGAGCGTCCAATAGAGAGTGTGAGGGGCCACAGATCTGCCCCCAAAGATGTGTAGGAGACGGAGGGAGCTCCAAGTCCCATAGATCCAGGAGCTGCCCCAGAGCACAAGGACTCCAAGGAGACTGCAACCAGAAAAGCCCCTTCCCCCCTCGAGTGGCAGAGGATTGCCCCGGGGGGTCACAAGCAGCAGCCGATAGAGGCTCGCCCGCAGCCTCCCACCCCCTAGCTGGCCGAGCCCGGGACCCAGCGACCAGCCCCGCCGGGGACCCAACAGAGCCCAGAGACTCAGATCCCACCGGGCAGTGACCGGGATCAATCAGACAGACTCCAAAAATCTTAAACTCCCTGACCCGCGAACACTCAGGCAGACCGAGGCACCGCACTCCACAACAAATGTGGCAGGGGGAGGGCAAGCGAAGATGCGTAGTAGCATACGAAGTCCGAGGAGAGAGGAGGAGTCCAAGACCCCACCTGACATATCCAGCCATGCACAGACACAGTCACACACTCCCTCCCTCATGCTTCACATACACATACAACCTAAGACTTACAAAAATGAATGCTAGACACCCACTCATGCTCCCCATACACACCTTATTCACTCTGGTCCCGGTACTGCTACACAAAGGGTACAACCATCATCGGTTCCCAGAGTTCACCCCTTTCAAAATAAAGATATTACAAAAATGTTTTTGTGAGATGCATATGTATTTTATCCTTGTTTGTCATTTAAAGCACCTGTTAACTGACTTCCTCTCTCAGGAGAAAAAAACAATCAGAGAAATATCCACCCTAGGTGTTCTATCAGAGTTTGGGCGGGAGGTGGTCTAGCCCAGGTTTAGACACACCCCTGCACCACAGGAGCAGTTATATCAGGCCCAAGAGTCCAAAGAGTTCACATGAGCAAAAAGAGCCTTCCCACTTGGACACAGGTAAGTCTTACTATACTGGATACGTGATGCAATGTGTTTAAGGGTCAGACAGTTGTGAGGTATATGCTCTGCCCTTTACAGGCTCAGCTTATGTAAAATACCAGTTCAAAATATGCTGATGTTCTACTTTGAGATGGTTTATCCATGCTGTCTTATCCCAGAACTTCACCAAGGTGAAGACGGACTATTTACCTGTCATAGGACTACAGCCTTATGTCCAAAAATCTGAGATTTTACATAATGAAGAATTAATTTAAACCAAAGGGAGGGGCTTCAATCAGTATGTGTGTGGTCAAGTCTGGACACTTAGTCCAATAAACATGAGGTAGAACGACACTGTACAGATAAAATGAAATGAGCACAATATGACACGCTTAAAAAATAATCATGAGAACCAAAACAAGACATTAATAACAAATTAATTAATAACAGAATATAATATGTGTGTGTGTGTGTGTGTGTGTGTGTGCGCGTGTGCAACTTGGATCGGGTCTGTGCTGTTGCAGCCGGCTCTACCGCTGCTAAAGGAAGCTGCTGTAACCGGCTCTCAGCTGGAATAAACCTGTTCATCCCGGCGTGTGACTGGTGTCTGGCGGAAATGTGTTCTCGGGTTCAAAACTGCTCCCAGCTGGGTCCTCTGTTACATAAATGTGGTTTTAAAGCTCGCGCTGATAAAAGATTCAGACTTTTTCTTCTTGTTAAATTAGGAAGAGAACATCCTGATGTTTGAATGTCATCCTGCTCGGAAGGGAAGTTTGACAAAACATTTATTTAAAAAAAAAATTAGGTCTTCCTCACTCTTTACTTCATATGTAACTTAATCTAAAATGCTGAATCTTCTGAGCTAAAGTGTCAGCAGATTGTCAAGGAAAATTTGCAAAACCGAAGGCTTGAAATTTGACCGAATTTGTCAAGTGGCGGAAGTGATTGACGGGGAAACTAATTTCAACAAGACACCTGCACGAGTTTAGTCGCGCGCGACACACGGTGAAGTTGCGTTCGCATGACACGTGTACTCGTTAAACACCCATAAATAAAAGCCACGGAGAACTGGTGAGACTAAACAACCAACCGGAGTCCTAACCCGTGTGACCCAGTTCACCACAGCGTCCACACCCATTCTGTCGTAACATTGTTACACCAGCACGCATGCGCGAGACTGACGTCAGCCGTTGCGCTCCGCATGGTCGCGTGCACGCGTGTGGATACCGGCTTGAGCCGGTAGAGAGCTGCCAAAACAGGCAGACAAGACGGTTATCCGACCGACAGCTCGGGTTTAACGTGGTTTACAGGAAGTTTGAGAGACAATGACTCTCAGATAAAAGCAGAAGCTTGCTACCGTCCCCACTCCTCCGGTAAGTGAACGTCATAACTCGCTAAAGACAGTATGTTTCCGGTCAGCATTGGTCTCTCCGGTCTGATGAAGAAAGGTTTTGGGAAACATGGTGTTTCGCGGCAGGTTCGTTACTCGCCTTCCCTAAGCGACAGGTTTCTACTCCGGTAACGGAGACCGGAGGTGAGCTGGTCGCTTCAAGTCGTCTCCCACCGCAGTGCGTAAAACCGGCTCTTTTGTCTCGGGTTAAATAAAGGGTACCGTTCTACATGTAATAACCAGAGAAAAGCAGTAATTAGCTGATCACCTCATTAGTCAAACACTGATCCTGATGTACGAATTTTAAATAACATTAAACGTTTGTGTTTTGCTAGGCTCCAGTCAGCTGTTCGGCTTTATGATGACCTAACAAAGCCTAACAGCTGAAACATGTTAGTTCAGGCTGTCTGGCTCCATTCATACACTTGAATTTAAATTATTCGTGTAGATCATTTTCCCCTTTGAATTTACTTTTGACTGAACTCAAAGGGCCTCCATCATCATGAATTATTCTATCATCCATCACTCCTGCAAACACCTGAGAGGAGGAGGCTGCAGACTGATCCAGACCCCCTGGCCAAGAACAACAGGACTTCAGTCAGGGGCCTTTAACCTGATACACGAAATAACATTCAGAAGAAAGAGATTCAGTTAAAGACTTGTGTAAATAAAATATAGAATTATTGGAAACTATTTGACAGGCAGATACACAAGGTTATAAAGCCCGATTTATACTTCTCCATGAGCTCCATCAGAAAGGTTTTTACATGCGAGCTTCAGAGCAGGCAGCGGATTGTTGCAAAACAATTACCCGCCAGGACAACAGAGGGCGTAGCGCTTTTCTGTGGTATCCAGTCCACTATAGTGTATTTACTAATGTGTTTATATACTTCACAGACTTTATAACGGAACAAATTTGACCTTCATCTCCTCCACCTCTTCATGCAGTCGCTACCCCTAAACTCACGTTTCTCATCTTTTCTGTCCATGAGTAAAACGCTTACTGCATATCATTGTACTCCCTCAGTCACGGGTGATTAAACGCTCGTGTTTTCAGACTTTTTCCGTGACGTGTCCTTCAGTCTGTTCTGGGTCTTCTGCTAAATATCTTTTTACTTTTTGACAAGGCAATGGCAGTGCTGGTGACGAATTTACAGGAAGCGTCATCCTGACCAATCACAAGCTTACGGTCTCCATCACCCACTGTGAGTCCGGCGGAGAGCTCTTGCGCTGACACATAATGGCATGGCGTGTCTCCACACTGATGCAGACGGAGAAGTAAAAATCAGACTTTACCTGACTGGCATTATCTCCTGTAGTATTTAAGTCCTCCACAAGTTGGCAGTGGAGCAAAAGTTTGAGGATTGTAATGATCCTGTTAAAAGGGCAGTAGAATTTAAAATTCAATTCAAGTTTATTTATAAAGCGCCAAATCATGACGAGTCGTCTCAGGGATCTTCACACGGTAAACATTCCAACACAGGTCAAGTTATTAAGCCAATCAGTAAAAAGTTTCCTATATAAGGAACCCAGCAGGTCGCATCGAGTCACTGACTCGTGTCAGTCTTTACAGCAATCCTCATACTAAGCAAGCATGCAGCGACTGTGGAGAGAAAAACTCCCTTTTAACAGGAAGAAACCTCCAGAGGATCCTTGCTCAGTATAAGCAGCCATCCACCACGACTCACTGGGGATGGAGAAGACAGAGCACACACACACCAAGCAATGTGTCTATGGTTACATTGTGATTTCTTCGTAAACATTCTATTTGGTGAGAGATAAACTTTATTGTATTTATCCTAGTGAATCTATAATTAAACGGGTAAACTAGTAGTGGCACATTCAATGTCAAAGAGAGTAAAAAGTTATTATCAGGAGAGGGAGAATGTTTAAGTGGTTAGCAGCAGTGTGCTAGATGATGGCCCCCTCCATGAGGCCACCACAGCTCAGCAGAACATCATTCTAGCTTCTTCTGGGGAGAAAAACTTGAGCATTAAATGCATTTTTTGTTAGAAATTAAAAACTTTAGATTACAGTAATACTAACCATGTCTTTTGTTTGATTATCTGTCTCATAATTCTAATAAAAAACAATTGCTTTGAGGGCACATTTTCCTGAACGATTAAAATGTAATTAATTAATTACGAAGCCTCTAATTAATTCAAATTTTTAATTGAGTCCACCCATACTTATAATATTTATTCAGATAATATTAATTAACATAACCTGTTTGCTAACAGTCTTAAGCCACACAGTGCTCAGTAATTTTGCTGTTGCAATTAAAGTTCTGACAGTTCATGTGAAAATCAGATGACATGTAATCTGTTGTTTTTCTCCTTCATTGTGGATTAGATGAGAAGAAGGGAATAAACTGATGTGAACAGGAAGCAGCCAGTGTTAATGAAGCACAAAGCGGAAGTTGAGAGAAACTCTCAGAGCAGAGATGGGATGTTTCACAAACAATGTGGCTGCTACAAATTTTCCTCTACCAGAGACAAAAATGTCATTTCCACCCCTGGCCAAACATGGCTATTTTAGCTGGACACATTTATGAACACAAGTCATGCTTGGTTTCAGGAGCCTACCTCCATTTGACTGCAGCATTTGTATTAACAGGTTAAAGTCGTTTGATAAGCCATCATCTTGTCTTTATTATCAGAAGGCACATGGCTGATCAGACTAGAAGCTAATGATGGTGCATTAGAGCATCCTGGTGCAATAAGCTAAACTTTTATGAACGACACGATTAGTCGAGTATTAAAATAGTCGTTTGTGGAAGCTCTAAACCAGGATCCATCCATGTCAGTCGTTTACTCTCTTTGCCTGCTGGTGGTGGTCATAGGGAATGTCAGTGTAGCTGTGGCTACGATGTAGCTCATCACCACCAGTGTGTGAATGATAGTGTAAAGCACCTTGGAGTCCTCTGGCTCAGAGAGGTGCTATAAAAGTGCAGGTTGTTTATCATGTAAGTCTGAGCTGGCTGGTCAGTAGAGCTGTAGCGAAGCCTCGACGGCTCGATTCTAAAAATTTGCCGACGTCAGATCCGGTAGTCGACGCACCACGCCCACTTGTTGCATCCCCAGGAGTTTGTAAATAGAGGAGGAATCTGCCTGTTTTTCCTCTAGTTCGCCCTCTTCTCCGCCTTCACTAACATCTCCACCAAATACCGAAGACCCGGAACAATGTCCGTCCGCTACTAGATTCCTTTCCTGTTTTGCCTGCCTTCCTCTCTCGGCAACGGACAACAACTTCCGGGGTCAGATGTGCTGCTCCGTCTCTATCGCAGATGTAGAAAATCACCGGGAGCGTTTCTCCCTTCATAAAGGAGCTTCTTTCAGACATGAGGAGAGCAGTTTTGGTGGTAGCAGTCTCTCCTCCGTGCTGGTCTGTTTGCTGCTGGGTGTTTTTGGTTTATTTAAACTTGGTAACTTGAACTTAACTTGGTAAAGCTACTGTTAGCATTTTTGCTAACAGCTTCTTGCGTTTGGATAAGCAGTTATGTTTTGGTTTAGAGTTAATCTTTTTTGTGGTGTAGATCTCCCTTTTATTACATTTAGAGTGTTGTGGGTTTTCGGTTTAGTTTAAAATATCACCTTGAGTTTGGTTTAACCGCCCAGTTTAGAGTTTGGACCTTTGGAGATCCTTGGTTTGGTCCAGAACCCAGTAATCTTTGCACAGTGGGACATCCCTAGTTATTTGTACTTTTGTTTTAATTCCCCACAGGCAGAATTAGTTTTATTATTCCCAACCTGTGGATGGAAAGATTTATGATTTATTGTAGTTGTAAATGAATCTGATCATCATTTTAACTTTTAAATCCCGTTATTGTCCCTTCCTTTTTACACACGAGCCAAACTCCCCAGGAAGGGTCGTAACACCACTCGCCTCACGCTCATAAGTGACCAAAACAAAGCAACATGGAGACACTCCGTCTCCCACCACCTCTCAGGCAGCAGCCTGCACTCCCAAGTTCTACACGTCACCAGAACGTAACCAACCAGCGCAATAAAAGCAGTGTTATACAAAATGGAAGGCCTGTAGTGTTTATTCTCTTACAGTAACAATTTATCAATTTTTTGAGGAATTTATTTGAGATTTTTTGGTTTTTATTAATTGTGCAATGGAAAAATAATCATTAGATTAATCGTCTAAATACTCATTAGAATAGTCGACTATTCGATAAAATAATCGTCAGAATAATCGTTTTAAAAATAATCGTTTACCCCCTGCCCAACTGGTCAGGTCAGCACGATGCTGTTTTCATGGGGTTTTCTCTCTACAGGTGGCTCACCTGTTGTAGCCATGAAGATGCCCAGAGACCTGTGCTGTTTGAGTCCAAATGTTTACCCTGAGGTGCCCGAGGGTGGCTGGGGCTGGGCCGTGGCTGTGGCCTTCTTCCTGGTAGAAGTTAACACATATGGAGTCCTCAAGAGCCTCGGTGTCTTCCTCCAGGACCTGATGGAGGAGTTCAAGGAGAGCAACAGCCGGGTTTCTTGGGTCATCTCCATCTCTGTGTTCATCTTTGCCTTCACTGGTTAGTCCCGGGTGTTTTACCTGCTTATTTAATAATAATTGGTTGCCATGGGTTCAGTTCATCACATCCATCACAACGTACTGAGGTTAGATCTTAAACACAGGTGTTTGTTTACTCTCACCCCTCTCAGCCCCTTTGGCATCGATGCTGAGCAACCGCTTCGGCTACCGTCCTGTAGTAATGATGGGAGGCTTCCTCATCAGCCTGGGGATGGTCACCTCAGCCTTCACCAGCTCCCTCAACGAGATGTACATCACCCTCGGCATGGTCTCAGGTAGCAGAACCTCACAGCTCACCTGTGCTTTCATCCACCACTGATCGTGTGCACTAGCACACCCTAACTTGCTGAACCTTTCCTCTGAACAGAAGCTCTCTCACCATGAACGAGTGAAGCTGACCACAGCTGACCTGTTTCTCCCGTCTCTGTCTTTACATACATTTTGTCTTTCAGCAGCAGCTGTGATAAACCCGAATCCCCTCCAGCATCCTGCCCAGCAGCTTGACCTGTGACCCACCCCTAGCCCGAGCCAGTGGCTGTCACGTCCCCTCTCTCTTCTGTGTTTACAGGACTCGGATTCTGCCTCTCCTTCATCCCCACCGTCACCATCTTGGCCCAGTACTTTTCCAGGCGGAGAGCCCTCGTCACCTCCATCGCCTCCTCTGGAGAATCCTTTGCCATGTTTGCGTTTGCCCCTGGTGAGTTGACTGCCACCAAGGGCAGAGAACTTTGTTTGTGGTTTAGCTCAGACCGATAACCACTCATGTGTTTGCAGCTTTCACCAGACTAAAGGACGACCTTGGCTGGCGCTCATGTCTAGTCATTATCGGGGTGTTTCAGGCATCTGTGATTGGCTGTGGACTACTTCTTCGTCCAATCATCATCAAGCCACCCGTAAAGGAGGATGACCAATCAGACTGTGTTTCTCTGAAGCAGCTGCAGAGCGTTTATGAACTAGAAAACGAAGAAACCAGAAACTCCATCACTTCCGTGATCTCCAGGGGCTCTGGAGACTCGGGTGTCACTTCCCTGTCAGCATCAGATGAAAACCTTAGGAACTCAGAACCACAGGCCAAGTCCCTGATGGAGTTTGTGGTGCAGGCTGAAGGAGATCTAGATAAGTCAGAGTCCACGCTTCCTAATCCAGTCAGGGAGGTGTCAAAGGGAGGGGCCGGTCCTCTCCAGCCCTCTAGCCCCAGACTCCTGGACTTCTCAGTGCTGAAAGACTGGGCCTTCATCTGGTATTCACTCTTCGGCCTTTTTGCCTCGCTGGGGTTCTTCGCTCCACAGCTCTACATCATTGAGCTGAGTAAGAGTCGGGGCGTGGAGCCCAGCATGGCCTCCTGCATGCTGTCTGTGATGGCCATCGCTGATGTCTGTGGCCGCCTAGCCATCGGGATTGTGTTGAACAGGGTTCGCTGTAGGAAAACCCTGGTGCTCCTGGGCTGTGTGATTCTCATGTGTCTGGTTCTGGTGGCCTTTACAGTCGTGTGGGAGTTCTGGGGCCTGGTGGTCTGCTGTGCCCTCTATGGGTTCTTCATGGGTACTGTGGGCTCCACACACATCCCTCTGCTGGCTGAGGAGGAGGTGGTGGGCATCCAGAAGATGCCTTCATGTGTGGGTGTCTATGTCTTCATTCAGAGCTTTGCTGGACTGGCTGGACCACCACTAGGAGGTACAGAACTGACCTGGGTTGTGCTGCTGCCTCTGTTGTTCCTAGGTTGTAACTCTTGATTCTGTTCCAGGTGTGCTGGTGGACGTCACACAGAACTACGGAGCTGCCTTTTACTCGTGTGCAGCAGGGATGGGTCTCAGCGCCATCTGCTTGGCTCTGGTTGGCATGGCAAATCCCACAATGTGCCGAAGGCACGCAAGAAACAAGGACCTGGGCACAGATGAGCAGGAGAAAATGTCCCAGGACAGCCAGCAGGTGGACTTCTTGGAGGTTGACTTAGCTGAAGATGATCTAGTCAGATGGGCTGCAGGTCTGAACGAAACCACAGTTATTTAAGCATTTTACCTCACTGTAGAAAAGGACCAGAACCAAGAAGAACCAGAGACCTGATAGAGGTTGGGATGTCCTCAGGTGTTGATCTGTAATAGAAAGTCCCAACTCCAAAGACTTGTTTGAGTCCAAAGATCTGGCACTGCTAAGAGCACAAAATAAAGTGCAAAATGTCATCATTACACACGTTAGATAATTGAGTTTTCAAAATAAAAGCTCCTGCTGACTGAAGTTTAGAATAAGCCTACACCGTCTTGCCGAAGTAAAATGTATTACCTCTAGGATGGCTTCCTGGGACCAGCGTTTGTTTACATCCAGAAGACTCGATGTTGGTGAGTCAGCAGGTTGTTGAGCAGAGCGGGTCCCGCATCAGATCCAGTTCTGCTGGACTGTAGGACTCGTGAAGTCGGTTAGACTCCAGAACCAGACTGTCCTTATGTCACCTGTTGGTGCTCTGTTATCACAACACACACGTTAAAGGTGCAGTATGTAAGAATATAGGAGGAATTTTACTGAGAAAATCCCAAAAGAGAAGGAAGGTCACACTGAAACATGTTTCATGTCCAGCTGCTTACTGGATTGTCAGCTTTTCTCCTTTCAAAACAAAGGAAGGAGGGATGTTGCTACTGTTGAGCATCAGTGAGCGTGGGGGTGTCGTGTCCTGCGAGCTGATGCTGCAGCGCCCACTAGTGTAATGTGACGATGGCCGGCGAAAAGCTCCAGAGTTGTTAGAAGTGGTTGCACCACATCTGACTACAGGATGGCCTTTTTACTTCATTTCTACATAATGCACCTTTAAGTGTGTAAAATTATGATTAACTGATTTGAGACTCCAGTTCTTGCTGCCTCAGGTCGTGTCTTTGTACACCTCCCACACACAGTTTTAATAGTTTACCATTTTTATTTAATGTTCTTTTTTATCCTTTTTCTTATTTTAATAAAATTCCAGGCAGGTTCCTTGCTGTTCTTCATTCTCATGTCTTTTCTTACTGAATAAAATGTCCAAACTGAATGTGTGTGTGTGTGTATCCACGGCTTCATCCGGGTGAATTTTTTCCCCCAACAGGCCCTTGGAAACATCTCAGTGAGTCATCTTCCATGGTATCCTCTCAGTCATGGGCTTCCTCTACATCACAGCTCCAGACAGGAAGTGGTGATGTTTTTACCTCATAGCTCTTCATCATACCAAGTAGAAACTCCAGCGTTCCCCTGTGGGACCATCAGAGCTTCTGCTCCATTTCTAAACTTCTTGTTTTCACCCAGCAGCTTTTTGACTCACAACATTTGTCAGTCCGAGTTGGTAACCATGGTAATACTGATGAGCCACTAGCAGCTGCGTCGACATCACATGCAGATGGATCAGAATCTTCTCGGTCCTGGATTTTCTATGAAACCCCACACGCCGCTGCACCTCAGGTCATTGCTGATGGATTTTAACAGAAACTGCTCAGGAGCAGCACCTCCGCTGCTTTAATGGAGGGGGTGATCGTGACTTTTTTAATGATGAGATCACTTGTTATGAATCAGCTGATTTATTGAGTGGAGGTTTAATCTGAAAATACCAAAGTGAGAAGTGAAGTACTTTGTGAGCATGAAAAAAACATCAGATTTTCAAATGGCATAAACACAAATGTGACAACTTTTTACACAAACGTACAGAAAAACAGGAGGCACTAGACTTCAGTATATTTGGCTGATTAATTTGTGATCTTAGACAGTAGGAAGCTCTCCGTGAGTGAGGTTATGTTCTAACATGATGAAACACTGGACGAACAAAACCATTCAACAGAAAAAAACCACCTATGATTCATACATGCACATGGCGATGATCCCCCCACCAAGGGTAGTGGCATGAGCCACTGAAAGTGGGTAGAAGGCAGCTGCAGAAGGATGCCTGGAGCAGAACCCGGCTGTAAGGCTTTCATTCAGATGGCTTTAGCGAGAACTCACTTGTTCTGGGGATGATCTGCTCTTCCTCATGAACTGTCCACAAGAGAGAGAAGTCTCAGGTGGTCAGCAAAAGGACAGCTGATCTTGGTTCTTTAAAGGCAACAAGGCCAAATTACAAATAAATTAATCTTCTACTGCAGCCTTGTCTCAAGGTGTGTGGGAAAAAATCTAAATGTGTTTTACTGTAGACCAAAAACCCAGATGTGTAAACGGGTCAGAGTGTTGGATGGATTTGCTTCAGTCAGTCTGGTTCTGACAGCCCGTCATCGGGGTTAGACCTGGGGACAGGTTTGTCCCCTAGAGACTCGTTCAACAGGTTGGTCCACAACTGCCCCCCCCACACACACACACACACACGCACAGTTCTGTAGCTCATCCCTCTACATTTACAGTTTCTATGTCAATGGGTAATAAATAAGTCCTTTTAAAAGTGGGGGGGAGGGGTCATCCAACAGGCTTCCACCATCAGTTCACTTACTTAATACTCGTGTGTAACACTCATATATAATACTCAGGGTTTCCCCCAGAAAATGATTAAAGCCTGGTGGCTTCGGGGGGTGTCGCGCGCTCTGTCCCGCAGCGCTCCTCTGTGAGAGCGGGGGTTGGGTTGGTTGTACACGTTCCACTGCGGTTTCTCTCCAGTATCAGCTGATGGGAGGGCTCTAGTTTCGTTGCGCCATGTGTCAGCGGGCAAGGTAGGGTCGGGGAGGGGGGCGGGGCATGACGCTTAGCCTGGCGGGCCACCAGGCTTATAAGGCGCTGGAGGAAACCCTGTAATACTCGTGTGTAACACCCGCATGTGTAACACTCGTATATAATACTCGTGTGTAACACCCGCATGTGTAACACTCGTATATAATACTCGTGTGTAACACACTTATATAATACTCGTGTGTAACACACTTATATAATACTCGTGTGTAACACACTTATATAATACTCGTGTGTAACACACTTATATAATACTCGTGTGTAACACACTTATATAATACTCGTGTGTAACAGCCGCGTGTGTGACACTTGTGTGTGTAACACCTGGACAGTTGACTGATAATGTTTGGAGATAAACAAGCCATGTTCATCTGATTTGCTGCCGACAACCACAGCTGTGATCAGAACATCTAAGACTTCTTGGAACTTCTGATCCCAGAGTGGGGCCAGAGCTGCGCGGACTTGTGGAAATGGACCAGTGGAAGCAATCTGAGGTCCCTGGGAAGCTTCAGGGATGAGGAGAGGGACTGGGACTCTTCAGAAAATTAAAACCATCCATGACAACAGAAACACCTCACCTCTACAGAACAACACTGGATAGTCTGGGAATGAATCTTCTGAAGCCTGGACATCTACGGTTACAAGAATGGACCTCTGAGGAACGGGTTCCAGACTTCACGTTCTAGAACTGAGGATTACCCACAAACAGGAGATTCAAACGCCAGCACTGATTCTAACGATAGACCCAGTCTCAGGCTGACCTCAGCAGCTTTCTCACGTGTACTTCTGAACAAGAACTGTAATTAAAGGCGAGCAGAGACATGATCAGACTCTGCATCATCAGAAGACCACACAGGCAGGTCAGGTGTTCTTCAGCCTCCCTGACGTTCTTCTCAGGAATGTTTCTGATTCAGAGGAGTGGACCTTAAATCCTGGACAGTTTATTAACATGAAACCATCATTCTTTAATGGTTTAGTCTCAACATCTTACCAGAGAAAGTTGCTGTTCTTGATTTCTACTCATACATGAAAGTGAAGGTATGTAACCCCAGAAGATGCTGTTAAAAACAGGGCTGAATAAAACGGTCAGTGGTGAAGCTCTGTGGGGAGACTTCACCACACAGGCAGCACTGTTGGGTCTCCACACAGGAGCCAGATCCTGGCGGGACCTTCTGAAGCCCTTCTGACCAAATGACGCCTTGAACGCATCAGGTCTGGTCTGAAGTTGTGCTTGGCTTCAGATGAGAGGAGTGGTTAATACAGAGCCCTGAGAGCAGGCAGCACTCTGGTTCTAATCCAGTGGGTTGAACCAGAACCACCTTTATACCTGTAACAGAGTCCACCAGCAGCCACGTCTTCAGCTTCTGAAGCATCGCTACGATCCGTCAGAACTACAGTTAGAAGACGAGGTGGGTCAAGAGCCCTCCACAACAGAGCCATGTTCTACACAGGAAGGCAACACATGAAATTAGCATTTTCAGACTTACAGGACACTTAGATGATTTAGTCAGTTTTGCCCCCCCCCCCCCCCCCCCCCCCCCCCCCCCCCCGAGCAGGTCTAAGGCTGAATGTCTATGAGGGAGTCAGAGTAACAACAGGATGGGGTCTAGAAGAAGTCTGCAGCTCTTAGCGTCACAGTGAGGAGGGGTCACAGGGGTGGGGGTCTCAGTCTCTGGTCTAAGGTGAGCTAAAGGTCTTCAGAGGGGAGGAAGGAGGGGCACTGCGGGCTGGTGTCTGAGGGCTGAAGGCACTGTGATGCCCGTTCTGTCTGCTTAACAAATCCCTCCTCCCAGTCCGGTCCGGCCTAGTCCTTCACTCCAGCATCAACTGCTTCAGGTTGTCGTGCAGGATGGTGTCCTTGACGTCCCGGAACACCAGGCGGATGTTCTCCGTGTTGATAGCCGTGGTGAAGTGGTGGTACAGTGGCTTCTGCTGATGGTCGTGGTGGTACAGTGGCTTCGGCTCTTGGTCGCGGCGCTTTTTGCGGAAACAATCCACAAGGAAGTCTTGGACGTCCCTCAGGCTGCTGGGGTCACCCATAAACTCTGGGAAGTAGTCCTTGATGGAAACCTGCTGCACCTTCTCCTGCAGCAGGTCTGTCTTGTTAAGGAACAGAATGATGGAGACCGTTTTGAACGCCCGATTGTTGGCAATGGTCTCAAAGATGTTGAGGGACTCCCTTAGCCTGTTGGTCTGCCGGTCCTCCATCAGCACCTGGCGGGGTCAGACAGAACAGGTCAGTGGTTGTGACATCAGCAGCTGCTCTTGTTCAGCTGGTTTTAAACAACCGTAACCGTCTGTGGAACATCTGCCTGGAAACAGGAACACTAAAGAGGATGTCACAGGCAGGAACCCACAATCTCACAGCTTCTGCTTTTCAGCTCAGCCTGAGCTTTCATCTCTTCCTCCTCTGGAGTTTCCAACTTTGGGTTGAGCCCCCGCCCATCGCTTCCCTTCCCGCAGGTGTTTCTGGCTCCCGTGTTTCAAATATCCAAAGTAAAAGGGCCACCCGCTGGACTGGACCATAGGGTACCATGACAGCTGGTCTTTATTAATTTAGCCAATGGTAGACATATGGACTATACAAGCTGATGATGTCATCAACGTACATCTTCTTTGGACAAAGAGGGATAGAAAAACCTCCAAAGCATCACTTTACATGGAGTCATTCACTACTGAAGACTCCTTTAAAAGTGACCTGAGACTTTCTGGTTAATCTTTTGTTATACTGCTTACAAAGCTCGTCACACACCAATGAGCTCCAGAAAATGTAACGTTTTGTTAATAAACATTTGTACATGAACTGTACAAAGCTGCAAAATAACCTCATTTAGTCCAGCGCCAGTCCTCCTAATGGACTGGATCAAAACCCCTTCGAGCGTCCCTCACCCTGCCGTACAGAACACCCTCTGTGCACCAATCGCTCGTTCTTCAGCCAAACAAACATCTGCTAACAAAGGCATTTTTATTATGTACGGGTTAGCAATAATCTAGTTTATATTATGTTCACAGATGGATGAGTTTATGAATTAAATGCTACAGTGGCTTGCCATATTCCTTTAGTGGTGTTGGGCAGAGCAGACTCGAAGCAGCAGCCCAACTGCAGCAGCGCCGGTTCTGCTCCGTAGCGCTGCAGACAGCTAATGAACAGGATGATGATGATGGGAACTTTTCTTTGACTTGTAGTTTCACAACCATCGTGTTTTTTCAGAACCCGTCATTCATGAGCCTGCTACCTGCTAGCATTAGCTAATCTGCTTGTAGTTACACTTTTGATACCAAACTTTGGACCGTTTCTGCCTCCGTGTCTTTGCTGGTTTCCGTTTTCCTCCATAGCGCCTAGATTAAAGGCATCTTCCTTACACAATACCTACACGTGACACATACGCGTCTCTGTTCTGGTCAGCCTCGGTCTGCTCTGCGCACATTAACTGTTATGAAAATTGCACAACATGGAAAAAAAAGTTGCACAACACAACGAATCGATGACGAAAAGCGTTGCCAATGCATTTCTTCATCGAATTTCACCGATTCGTTGTTGCAGCCCTAATCGATCGACATTTATTGTTATTGATTTATTGTCCAGCCCTAAGCCTGAACTAGTACCAGGCTGATTTAACTCTAAAACCGGTTGCTGTTTCCTTCTTGAACATTCCAGTCTCCATAGCAACTCGTTGCTACATTTCTGATGGCTATCATAAGAGCCACACTTGCTGAGATTTGAAAAACCAAACATTAAATGAGGAGTTTTGATTTATTTTTTATAATCAGTTACAGATCTTTAGTGTTGCAGCAGTTCCTTGGGATGCTCTAAAAGGTCAGGCGAGGCAGCTTCAGGTCAACTCACCTGGTCGTATTCAGAGGAAGAGACGAGAAACAGGATTGAAGTGATTGAATCAAAGCATTCGAACCAGTGTCGCCTCTCAGAGCGTTGGCCACCGACATCCACCATCTTGAAGGGAACTTTCTTAATCTTAAAGTTGTACTCGTGGATGCCCTTGGTGGGTTTCCTGGCCAGAAGGATGTCCTGCTGTGTTGGAAGATAATCCTGCAAGCAGACCGCAGCAGGTACCAGGTATAGTTACTACAGATGTGTGCAGATCAACCAGACCTTTATGACCCCATAACAGGGGGTCGCGAGTTCCAACCTTGCTCAGTCAGACGCTGTTGTTGTGTCCTTGAACAAGACAATTCTAGAAACCCACCGTTTGCTTTGTGGTATCGGACTGAGCTCCTGAGAATGACTTTTCATTTGGTGCTCAGATCAGATGAAAATCCAGACACTTCATTATGTAAAGAAAAGACCTTGCCTTTTATCACTTCTAAAAACAAATCCCTAAACAATCCCTACAGAAGTTAACTATTTAGATTGTAGCCGTCCCTATGTGGTGATCAGGGACTCTAATCTCTAACCACAACTTCTGACAAAGTCCAACACAAATATCGTCCTAATGGATGCCTAATCAACAATCCTGCATCTAAAACCCCCTTCGGAGGAAAACCAGGTACCCGGACGGAGACATTAAAGGAGAGAGACGTAGTGGCAGATAGAATCAGTGGCCATCTTGGACATCCGTGTAGGACGCACCACATTCCTGAAACACCAGAGCACATCAACAAACCAGAGGCTGTAGGCTGACTCTACGAACCTTCTGGTGTCACATTAATATTGGGTCTGCAGCTTAACTATGGAAATGTATAATCTTCATAATTATAAAACACCAGAAAACATCAGATTTTGAGCTGGGAAAGACGACATTTGTCTTCTTTTCACACTGCAGTGTAAAATAAACATGCGAGTAACAGCCAGAGCACAGGTGTGTTCTCTTAGACCCATCTCTAAATTTCCGTTCATCTCCAAGATCTTGGAAAAGGTTGTGGCTAAACAACTCACAGCTGCTCTTGATGAACATAACATCTATGATAGCTTCCAGTCAGGTTTTCGTAGAGCTCATTCTACTGAAACAGCTCTTCTTAGGGTCTCTAATGACCTTCTGACTCACAGTGATGCAGGGGACTGTTCTGTTCTGGTCCTGCTGGACCTGACTGCAGCCTTTGACACTGTTGACCATCACCTGCTACTGGAGAGGCTGAGAGACTGGGTAGGCCTATCAGGATCTGCTCTGGAGTGGTTCTCCTCTTATCTCTCTGAGCGCTCCTTTTCTGTGGCCGTCTCCAAGTTTAGGTCCTCCACCACCTCTCTTACCCATGGTGTCCCACAAGGTTCTGTGCTGGGGCCGCTACTCTTCCTCCTCTATCTGCTTCCTCTTCAGCACATCCTGAGCTCCTTCAAAGGAATCTCCTACCATCTTTATGCAGATGACATCCAACTGTACATCTCCTTTAAGCCCCATGAGATGTCTAAGCTGCAGCTGTTACACACCTGCTTAGACTATCAAAACCTGGATGGCTGGGAGCTTTCTTCAGCTGAATGAAGATAAGACTGAGATCCTCATCTGTGCCCCAGACAAGCTGGTTCCCAAAGTCAGAGACTCTCTTGGTCAGCTTGCTTCTCACACCAAACCTTCTGTCAGGAATCTTGGTGTGACCTTTGACCCAGCTCTCACCCTGGATTCTCATGTCAATTCTCTTGTTGGCTCTTCCTTCTTCCATCTCAGGAACGTTGCTAAGCTGAGTCCCATTCTGTCTCGCTCTGAACTTGAGACAGTTCTCCACACCTTCATCTCCTCACGCTTAGACTACTGTAACTCTCTTTTCACGTGTCTGAGCAGAACCTCCCTGAACCGTCTACAGGTGGTTCAGAATGCCTGTGCTCGGCTTCTGACCAAGTCCTCCAAACACACCCACATCACCCCGCTTCTCCTCCAGCTTCTCTGGCTGCCAGTCAACTTCAGGGTTCATTTCAAGATCCTGGTTCTGGTCTATAGGGCCTTACATGGACAAGCACCATCTTACATTGGTGATCTTCTTAGTCCCTACACCCCCAGCAGGTCCCTGAGGTCCAGTGATCAAAGCCTACTGGTTGTGCAGCACCAGGCTAAAGGTCAAAGGTGACAGATCGTTTGCTGCTGTGGCCCCCAGACTCTGGAACTCTCTCCCCCTGAGCCTGAGATCAGTGGACTCAGTGGTCTCCTTTAAAAAGCAGCTGAAGACTCACCTGTTCAGGCTTTGGTGGGACCTTCATCACCCTCTCCTTGTTCTGCTCTCCCCACCTATTCCACCTTCCTCAGGATCCACTGATTTCCCTCTTTCCTATTCACTCTCTCGCATGAACATTTTTTAATCACAATTGTCTATTTTTTGCTCATTTTAAATATATTTTAAACCATTTTCTAAATCTTTTGTTATTTTTACATTTTTTGTTTTTGAGAAGCACCTCATGATTTTTATCTTGAGAGGCACTATAGAAATGATATTTTCTTCTTCACGCAATCTCCGCTTTATAAATCAGAAAGTATCTAGAAATGTGGTCAGCTGTTTTTTTATTATAATCCCGCCCTCACCACGCCCACTTTCTGCCATAAATAGTCAATGCAAAGTGCCTTGTGGACCTCATGCATATACATAAGCCGGCTCGTTGCAGCGCTCCGTCAATGACATGGCGACCATAGATCAAGACAGATCAAGGAAGCACCATTTCACAGAAGCAGAAATTGAGGTACCTGTGGGTAAGGTGGAGAAATGAAAGGAAGTGCTTTTGCAAAACAAATAAGCAGTGTTGGGCAAGTTACTTCAAAACTGTAATGCATTATTTATTACTTGTTACCCTCATTTTAAAGTAATTGATTACATTACAATATTACTGATTTTAAAATGTAAGGCATTACACTACTTTTGCATTACTCTAAGTTACTTTCAACAAAACAACTTCAGTATGAGTTTGGTAATCTGATGCCCGGTGAACTCATGACACATCCGGTGGATGGTGATGTGGTGTCTGAGCTAGGATTGCTGTTAAAAACAGATCTTCAGAAGGATTGTTTATGTAATAAATGCAACAACAAACTGTACTCTCAGCACGCTGCCATCTTACGCCGGGGACACACCGGCCGCGGAAGCGCCGAGAAGCGAATCGCTCACGAAATTCGGCCACTGCTCGCCGCTCAGATCAGACGCGCTCCAGTCGAGGCGCGCCTCGGCTCAGCTGTAGTTTTTCTTTTAAACACTTGGTGTCCTCCATTTTCTCTCTGCCTTTTCTCAGCTCTTTTCCTCTACGTGTGTGTGCGTGCGTGCGTGCGTGCGTGCGTGTGTGTGTATGTACCTATGGTATGAGTTGTTGCTCCAATTCTGCAGCTGTATCCTAGCAGTTTCTTCCGAAATGGGTACGTAAATAAGCATGTTTTTCGGGGGTCGTACAGCTCCTTGTGTTTCTCAACTTCCATAATTCATTTAAAGTCATCCATCTTAACTGCTTGCCTCAGACTTTCTGCCTCTCTGTCCTGTTTGCTCCGGTGAAAAGACACCCAAAACCACACACCCCTTCACGTGGTCACGCACGCACACAAGTTCAATGTGTGTGTATGTGTGTGCGTGTTTGTGTGGTTTTTCTGCAGTGTCTGTTTACGAACACATTTGACTATTGCGGAATTTTATTTTGAAATGCTTTATTTTGTTAACTTTACCGGCCTGCCTCTTATTATTGACGCGATTCACCCGCGGCTCGCGAAAAAAATTAGAGCCAACGCCGAAATGATCGCTGCACGGCGCGGGCTGGAGCGCCGGTGCGAGGCGATTCGCGGCGCTTCAGCGGCCCATGTGGTCTATAGAATAGCTTAACAAGGGAGCCGAATGAAGGCGGTCCCATTTTCGCGGCGCTTCCGCGGCCAGTGTGTCCCCGGCGTCAGATTAACTGGGCGGCGAGTGAGATGGTGGGGGCTCCAAGCCTATTTGCATTGGTCCCCAAATGCCTTGATACGGCCCTGTATGTGGGACTGACTTTTGGGGTGATCTGATTCTATCACATGTATGAATATTAAATGCTTATATATTATTGCTTTTCACTGGTAAAAATGGGTATTGGGGATAAATCTACCTACATTTTTTCTTTTCAAGCACTTTGTTTTGTTTTCTTGATTTTATTTGAATAATTTCCTGCCGTTTCTCTCTCTAACCGTCCTGCATGCTGCATGTTTTCTTCGTCTTCCAGAAAATCCATTTCCTAGATTTCCTACTTTCTAACTATCAGCCAAAGGGATCTTCACATGTGCGGCGCTCCAGCAGCAATGAGTTGAAATCACCGGAGCCCAGATTAACTCAGCTGAGGCAAAGCACGTCAGAAAAGTACAGAATACCAGAGAACATGCACTGACATGAACGATCGCAGGTGAATTATTTTGTTTTAGTGGAGCGATTTTGTGAATGTTACAGCGGCCGCGTGCAGGACGCAGCTGGAGTATGAGCCGTTGCTGTTGCATCCTCTCTGCCCGCAAAGCTGAGTCCATAAATGACGTAATATATGCAGATACTGGATCTTTTTTCGGGTTTCCCGCAATTTGAATTTTTAAGAAACGCAGCTTGATTCTGGGTTTTAAAATGCATTGTAATTACTGCATTACTGACAATTGTACCGAGTAAATATTACAATTTTCTTTCCCTGTAATGCCTTACATTACCACATATTACAGCAAAAAGCAATGCATTACAGTAATTAATTACTTTTGTACCGCGTTACTCCCAACACTGCAAATAAGAGAAAATCCACGGAGTGGCACAGCGTTGCTGAAGCCGTCAATGCTGAGTTCTTCAGTGAGACCTGTGGCGGATATTAAAATAAATGGTCCGATCGGGATTTGATCCCCAGTCTCCAGAGTGAGAGTCAAGTGCGCTAACCAGTCAGCCAAACAGATCCCCCATGACCAAGTAGCCAGGACGTATGCTTAATCAGGTTACAATGACAGGACGGTCACACTGTCACAGACGCATGACATTCTGTCTCAAACTGTCCCCCTGCTGATGCTTCTTCTGATTTCTTTTATAAATCCCAAAGTTTGCGTGCAAAGTTCCTTACCCCGTTTTCTGCGTAAGCAAGCTTTTATAAATGAGGCCCCAGACCCATATTGGAATGTTTACTGTGTGAAGTGTCTTGAGACAACTCTTGTCGTGATTTGGCGCTTTATAAAAAGAAAATAAAAAAAGAAGAAAGGATACCATTAGATAGAGCCCCAGTAATTCTGAAAAATCTCCTGCAAAATTCCCCAATTGGGAGTCACTCTTGGGCTGGGTGGTGGCACTGAAGCAAGAAGGTTGCAGGTTTAAATCCCACCTGTACACAGTATGCATGGAGTTACCATGTTCTCCCCATGCATGAGCAGAGTTAGCATGTTCTCCCCATGCATGAGCAGAGTTAGCATGTTCTCCCCATGCAGGAGCAGAGTTTGCATGTTCTCCACATGCATGAGCAGAGTTAGCATGTTCTCCCCATGCAGGAGCAGAGTTAGCATGTTCTCCCCATGCATGAGCAGAGTTAGCATGTTCTCCACATGCATGAGCAGAGTTAGCATGCTCTCCCCATGCATGAGCAGAGTTAGCATGTTCTCCCCATGCATGAGCAGAGTTAGCATGTTCTCCACATGCATGAGCAGAGTTAGCATGTTCTCCCCATGCATGAGCAGAGTTAACATGTTCTCCCCATGCATGAGCAGAGTTACCATGTTCTCCCCGTGCATGAGCAGAGCTAGCATGTTCTCCCCATGCATGAGCAGAGTTAGCATGTTCTCCCCATGCATGAGCAGAGTTAGCATGTTCTCCCCGTGCATGAGCAGAGTTAGCATGTTCTCCCCGTGCATGAGCAGAGTTAGCATGTTCTCCCCGTGCATGAGCAGAGTTAGCATGTTCTCCCCGTGCATGAGCAGAGTTAGCATGTTCTCCCCGTGCATGAGCAGAGCTAGCATGTTCTCCCCGTGCATGAGCAGAGTTAGCATGTTCTCCCCATGCATGAGCAGAGTTAGCATGTTCTCCCCGTGCATGAGCAGAGTTAGCATGTTCTCCCCGTGCATGAGCAGAGTTAGCATGTTCTCCCCGTGCATGAGCAGAGTTAGCATGTTCTCCCCGTGCATGAGCAGAGTTAGCATGTTCTCCCCGTGCATGAGCAGAGTTAGCATGTTCTCCCTGTGCATGAGCAGAGTTAGCATGTTCTCCCCGTGCATGAGCAGAGTTAGCATGTTCTCCCCATGCAGGAGCAGAGTTTGCATGTTCTCCACATGCATGAGCAGAGTTAGCATGTTCTCCCCGTGCATGAGCAGAGCTAGCATGTTCTCCCCATGCATGAGCAGAGTTAGCATGTTCTCCCCATGCATGAGCAGAGTTAGCATGTTCTCCCCATGCATGAGCAGAGTTAGCATGTTCTCCCCACGCAGGAGCAGAGTTAGCATGTTCTCCCCACGCATGAGCAGAGTTAGCATGTTCTCCCCATGCATGAGCAGAGTTAGCATGTTCTCCCCATGCATGTGTGGGTTTCGTCCTGAAAATCAGTTACATGAATGTTCAGCTAACTCAGTGCTTCTCAATTAGTGGGGGGTGCAAGCGGCAGGAGGATCCACTATTTTAGCATCTTTTTCATGGATGAATGCTTAACTAGCACCCTTTAGTCACTTGATGACAGCAATACTTAAGCTTGGTTGATGCTTGACGCATTCACTTTCAGCTTGGTGATGCGGCTCGCGGATGGAACGCGCTTCACAACTTGCAGCGTTTATGGTTCAGGCGGCTTGTCTCTGCGGTGACCCACTATTCTCCCAAACTGTAGGGGGCAGCACGGAGCTCTACAGCATGCATCCAACACTACACCATAGTAGAAGTAGAAATTACTGTTGTTTACACATGGCATTCCAGCATTGTTTAACAGCATCCTCGTCTTTTCCGACAGTGCGAGCTATTTCTCTCCAAGAATTATTAACAACATGTTGATCACGGTGATCTTTGAGCTGAATCATACAAATGTCTGTATTTACGAACCTCTGCCATACCAACTCTTGCCGGTCCGCCACGTTTTCCGCGTCCGACCATCCACGTGGTTAGAAAATTTCCTAGGTGCGCGGTGCGGAAATTATGGGCCGTGCAGAGGCGCGGTGGAGGGGCGTGGTTGTTAAAATGACGCAATTTTGCGGCGCAGAGCCATGCGGACCTCGCAGACGCGTCATGCACAAACCAACCATTACCCGTCCTTTCCACCAGAGCCATGACGGAGCCGTCAGCAGCACGTTACTGCAGCAGCACGTCATAGCTGCTGATAGGAACCGCTGTGGTCAACAGAACCTTTTCCACCGGAGCCGTCAGCAGCGCGGGTCGGCCGCGTCTCAGGAGCAGCCGGTTCTATTTTCTACGCACTACGCCTCTGAAACGGGTTAAGTTCGACATTTCTGGGGAAGGAAAGACAGGAAATCGGACGCGGAAAAGGAGCGAAGCTTCCAGAGATTTTCAGAATAAAGAAACGTACTGCCTTCCGGTTGCTTTACTTAAAAAAAATTTTTATCACCTAACTAGCGGTCTCCTTTGTTTTTCCATAATAGACGACGAAAGGTTGATTACTGAAGTGATTACTCCTGCTTGTTGTTATGTTTACTAACGAAGTCACGCGTGATTTTGCTAATGTCGCGTGACTTTGTGCTCTGTCGGTGACAGCTGCTCCCCTGCTGCTTCGCGTCTCGTGGGAAGGGCCAAGCAGCAGCATACGCGAGCAAGACGTGCTGCTGACGGCTCCGGTGGAAAGGAGGGGTTAGACCAGACCTGGGCATTTTACGGCCCGCGGGCCACATCCGGCCCTTTGGTTGACTTTGACCGGCCCGCGTAAGGTTAATTGGAAATTACAAAATAAATGTATTTTCTCATTTTACCTCATGCATGGGCTAAGGCTGCATTGCTTTTATTTTGAAGTTGTTTTTACGTGCACAATGACGCAATACGTATAGCAACAAGTGCCCGCGGTTGACATGGTGATTGTAGCCTGAGAAATGTCCGCTCATGCAAAAAAAAAAAAAAAGTAAGATGCCAAATACAGGATTTTCAACAAAAATTGGACTGCTAAGTATTTTTTTTTACTGAAGTCGGAGGTAAAGCCGTGTGTTTGGTTTGCGGGGAGGAGATTGCCGTGTTTAAGGACTACAATTTGAGTCGGCATTACGACAAGAAACACTCAGAAAAATACAAGAACTTGTCTGATGCTGAGAGGGCACGGACATCCGAAGCTTTGCTAGCAAAGTTGCAAAAGCAGCAAGGCTTTTTTACTAAGCTTCACACATCCAGGGATGCAGCAACCAGGACCAGCTTTGTGATATCCCACAAAATAGCTAAAAACAGCGAGCCGTTTTCGGAGGGAGAGTTTGTCAAAGAGTGCATGGTGGACTCTGCCGCACTAATATGCCCTGAAAAAAAAAGGCGCATTTGAGCAAATCCCGCTGTCCAGGTGAACCGTGACCAGGAGGATCGAGGACATTGCGGGGAACCTGGAGCTTCAGCTGCAACGTGAAGTGGCAAGTTTGGACTTTTTCTCATTAGACGGGAGCTGTGATGTCCGGGACACAGCCCAGCTGCTCGTATTTGTCCGGGGATAACGGACTTCAAGCTCACAGAGGAGCGGGCAGCAATGCGGTCGATGAAAGGGACAACGACAGGGAGTGATCTTTTTACAGAGGTAAATGCGTGCATGGACACTCTGGGATTGAAAGAGGAGAGACTGTCAGGTGTCACAACAGACGGTTGTCCAAATCTTAAGCCGGGCGTACACTGTGCGACTTTTTCACTTTTTTGAGCCGATTTTCCAGTCGTGCGAGAAGCCACGACATCGGGGCGAGTTTTGCGCCGAGCGGTTGTGTAGTGTACAGGGGGTTACGAGAGGCGATTAACACCACGTGACCAGCCGCCGATCAGCAGTCGTGTGGTCGCATGGACTTCTGGTGTGTTTAATATTTCGCTCGTCCCTCGTGAGGGTATCGCACTGTTGAAGCGGCGCTGCGAGCAGCTGCGACCCAAAAAGTATCAGAACCGCTCACGGCGCATGCGCAATCCTGCATCAACGCCGGTCGCTCGCTATTTCCCTAATAACACACGCTGTTCGTTTTTGTTTCTACATGTTTTTTTTACTCACAAAGATTGTCAAGAAAGCGTGTTTGTCGTGTTCATGTCAAATTAAACTGATCACAAAACACAGATTTACTTTCTTTATTTCGTTTTCCTCATCCAATCCCCCATAAATCCCTGTGTGTCCTCCTGCAGCACTCCCGAAGGACAACAGGCAAAACAAGACAAACAAGTCTGACGTGTTGAGTAAAAACTGCTATTTTTAGCACATTTTTAGGGCCGAAGTGTTGCTACCAGACGTACAGTGTGAGCAGTCAGGTCGCATACGAGAACTGGGTCGTACAGTATGAGCACATGACTCGTGAGATCTGCTCTGCGAGGAAGTCGTACAGTTTGAGCTGAAGCTGAGGGCTGCGAGTGAAAAAGTCGCACAGTGTCCGTCCGGCTTTACAGGGAAAAATGTCGGACTTTTGAAACGCATGCAAGATAAAGTGACAGAAATCGATGCAGATCAAAAATTGGTGTTTTTGCATTGTATTATACACCAACATGTGTTGTGCAAGTCAGTGCTAAAAATCAACCATGTTACTGATGTTGTTACTAAAATAATAAACTTCATCAGGGCGCAGGCGATGAATCACAGACAGTTTGTGGCTCTTTTGGAGGACTCCACACGGCTGTCAGATGGCTCAGCCTGGGGAAAGTGCTGAAGAGGGTTTGGGACTTGAAAGCAGAGATTCAGGATCTCTGCTGGATTTCTACTCTTCTCTTAAGGAGGACTTTCCAAACCTGAGGAGACATGCTCAGAAGATGTTGGTTCTCTTCAGCTCTACCTACATTTGTGAACAAACATTTTCAATGATGAAGTTTACAAAATCCAGGTATAGATCCTCTCTCACTGATGATCATTAGTCAGCTGTGCTTCGCTTCTCCACCTCAGACATCCAACCTGACTTTGATGCACTCGTTAAAGCCCAGCAGAGACTAGATTTCTCTCACTGAATAAGAAAAAAATTGCTTAAAAACACAAAATAAGGTGTTTGGACCACAAATGTAGGCAACTAGCAGTGAACTGGGACACTTTTTTTTAAACCTCTTTCTCAAGATCACAGTTCAGTGATTTTATTTTACAGACAATACTGCGTGTCTGTAGAATGCTAAGAACCTATTTCCAACAATATTTGAAACTCAGAATGTGTTTTGGAGTGAATGTGACTGAAACTGTTAACTAATATAAGTCACAAATGTTTAACAAAAACCAAATGCGCACTTTGTTTACCATTGCCTTGGGAAATTTGAATAAATCACATTTTTGTAAGACAACCTCACTTTTTCCTTTTTGCTCATTTATAACATTTAGTCTACTCTTACCAGCTTGAAGAAACAATGGTATTTACTGCTTTTTATAAAGAAATGCCATTAATATTATGCATAACTGACTTCAGCCTTTTGGCCTGGCCCTCCACAATATTTTCTATTTCTCATGTGGCCCCATGGAAAAAATAATTGCCCACCCCTGGGTTAGACTAATCAACAGGGCAGCAGAAGTAGCCTATAAACACTCAGGTCCACTGAGCTGACGGAGAAGGTCCGGTGGAGCTAATGCGCTAATAGATTTCCCTTCTCAGTCCAGCATTAGAATTCAGAGGAACTGCTGGAAAATGACTTCAGTTCCACGGTAACAAAAAATAACAGTAGGGCTGTTGAAGATCCAACGTGGTGACAGAGCACACAAGTCTGTTCAAGAGAAATAAACAAACAACCTCTTTACAATAAGAGCCGTAGCTAGTGAGTGATTAGTGCTAAATGACCCGCACACATAGCACCTTCAGCGTCAGAGGACTCCAAAGTGATTTACACTACACCATCATTCATCCATTCACACGCTGATGGTGGTGAGCTACATTGTAGCCACAGCTGCCCTGGAGCACACCAATAGAAGTGAGGCTTCCAAACACTAGCGCCACCAGTCCCTCCGACCACGACCAGCAGGCAAGGTGGGTTGTCTTGCCCAAGGACACAACAGCAGCGTTCTCTGGCAGGAGCTGGGATCCAACCTACAACCCTCTAACTCCTGAGCTACTGCTGTCCTATGCTAATAGCGTAGCATACTAAGCCCTTTTGGTCTGCTGACTCAACATAAACATAAAGGTAAACCAGGGACGGTCACAATCTTTTCCTGTGTGTTCCTTCTACAACTAACTGGTATGGTGGACTGTGGGTATGGGGAGGGTGAAAAGTTTTATTTCTCCTGGGGGTGGGGGAGGGAGTGGTTGTTTGTGTCCATGTGTCCCTGTGGTGGACTAAAGAGACCTGTCCAGGGTGTCTCCTGTCTCTCCTTGGATGACTGCTGGAGACACTCACAAGCTCCCTGGGACCCTAGTGAGGATGTTCCTGCTTGTTCTGAGCTTCAAGTGCTGCCTGGATTTCCAGTTCCAGGTGGACCTCCTGGGTGATAGCTTGGTGCAGCTGTATGTGCTAGCAACCATACTCGTTTATGTAGGAGGAGCTACATTGTTGTTGCTGTGGTTGAAGTCTTTTGGTTTTATAATTCATACTTTCCGCCACCTGCTGATACAAATCAATGCCCGTGTTTTTATTTAAAGTGACAATGTGTAGTTTACCATTAATCTCTGAAAATATCAATTAAATTGTTGTTGAAAATGAATTAAATTATGTCCAGTTGTTGAAAAATATTGACGGCTTTGTAACATATAACCATAAAACAACCTGACACCCTGTTTCCCTCTACGGGAGCCCGTGAGGACAAAATGCATTTACTGATTTGTAACAATCGCCTACAAAACTTTTGTCATTCTTAAATGTTGTTTTACACATTTACCTCTTCACTTGTTGCCAGATGAAAGGGAATCTGGTGTGCTTGTTATTTTTCTCCCAGGGATTTTGACCTAATGGGCATCCGTTGGTAAGGTCTTACTCAAACACAAAAAAACGCTTGCTTGCAGTGATTTAGGTATCTACTGCCCCCTACTGCCAGGGAAAATACACATTGTCACTTTAAGAAATGAACTCTGGAAGGTGTTTCCCATTACTGAGTGATGATCACAGTTTACCAACTGACCTAAATAATGTAAATACAATTGGTTTACCTTATTTGAGCAGCTTTACTCAATGGTGTTTGTCCTTAGACATGACTTGGAGTATTTAATCCTGACAGCTATGGAGTGTAACAGTAACCAATCAGAGTGAAGTCGTGGCCCCAAACAGGAAAACAACACTTTCACTTCCCTTTTCAACAAACCACCATCTGCTCCATCAGCCATCCTCCTTTTTTTGGTGTGTGTGTGTGTGTGTGTGTGTGTGTGTGTGTGTGTGTGTGTGTGTGTGTGTGTGTGTGTGTGTGTGTGTGTGTGTGTGTGTGTGTGTGTGTGTGTGTGTGTTAGAATGGGAAGGGACTTACAAACATTTCAAGCCTTTCCAAATTGTCCAGGAAATACTTGACCGACTCCCCCTGAGGACCGAGAGAAGGAAGATGAAGGTAATCATAAACACCATTAAGCGCCCCTACTGTGATGTAAACATTAAAGCAGCTGGACATTAGAATAGTTCAGTCATTCCTGGGGTTGAATCCTGATAATAGATGACAGATCAAACTACATGAACAAGAATCAACAAAAACACTACCAGTTTAGATGTAAAATGGTCCTTAATGACCCCCCCCCACCCCCCCACCCCACCCACACACACCCCTTGGTTTTCTTCCACAGCCATTTAGTGGGTCAAAGGTGAAAGGTTTGAAAAGCACTGGCATAGAAGCGGAACCTGAGGACCTGACCTTTACTGATCATGGTATAAACTGAGAACCTTTCGTGGAAGTAGAGGTCTAATAGAGAATGCTGCTAACATAACAGAACATTGTGTGTAAATGTGAGTTCTCTCAAGAGCAACTAAATATATTGCATGCTGTAACGTTTTCCTGTGTGTTCAAAAGGTTAACCAGAACATGCACCCTCCTGCTCACCAGCTGGAACTCCCTGCGGCGATCGTAGGCTTGCTGGATGCCCTGGTCAGCCCACAGCTCACGGATGGACTGAACATAGCCAAGAAACACTTTGGGCTCCACCATGCCATGTCCCTGGGTCATGGCTGATCGGGTATCAAATGCCATCATGCGATCCCCATGCTGCTGGTTGGATGGGTTGCCCCATGGGATGTGCAGCTTTTCTCTAGCATCCACCAACACTCGCATACCTGAAGGGAAGAGCAAAGACTTGGTCAGGATTGTGTATTTTAGTCCCTCACTAACAGCACGGGTGTTGGCATGACCAACTTGCATTTCCATTAATGGCTCTAACATGCACAGCCACGGAATAGTTTGGGACGACTCCCGAAATTGTCTTGTTTCCTGGGAACAATCATGAAATTAGTCTGAATTAAAACACAGCTCCTGAACAGCACATACAGATGCTGTCAGAGCTACCAAGATTCCAATGGAAATGACCTTTGACCCGAACCATTTTCCAACTGCACTGATTGGTAATTCCCTCTACTTTCCAGTCCCTGCTTCCTCGGGGTTCCGACGCCGAGCCAGTATTGCGACTGTTGGCCGCTGTTGGCTAGGGGGTGGAGTCACTGATTGCTCTGGAGCATTCTGGCTGCTGCTTCACTGCCTGCAGCCATTTCCTGGTTCAGAGTCCGACAAAAAGCCATAAAAGTGAGCTGAATGCCCAACATCACCACCATTTTTGGTGCCGAGTTGAGTTTCTGTGGAGCATACAGGTCACCTCACATAGTTCACCGATCACCTGGTGCTATTTTTGTCTCAAGTAAAGATCTGATGAAGTCCTGAGTTTACACTCCCTCACTCCCTGGGATTCACATCAAAACAAGTAGACCAACTTTGGGTGAAAAACATGGCTCCACTGTGACCTGGTGATGTCACACCTACTGTGTTTACAGATGTAAACGTGATAAATATGTGTTGGTAGTCATGAAAGGCTTGCTTCATTGTTTGCATGTGTCTACCCGGGTAAAACCACTACTCAGTAATGCTAAAGTCAGGTGAGACATGTAATAACCACTCACACTTGGCACTTCTTTCCTGGGTGACCCGATACAGGTGTGAACACCTAGTACATATTGGAGAAATCCACACTCCCGCCACCCTCAAAGGTCTAAGATGCATTTATCATGGTTGGGTTCATCAGCCCTGATGAGCTCAGGGAAGGTTCTTCTTTTCTCTTCTACAGTCAACAACAGCCGTGCAACTGGACGAGAGTGAGACCCACGAGAATCTAAGTCGTGTTCACGTCTGAATAATAAAGTTCAGATGTTTGGGTGCATTTATGTTTTTATAAAATCATGGGTGGACCTGCGACTGTTGTTTGTTCCTTACAATTCTCGGCACTGCAGTATTTGCTCGCAGGACACCCCCCCACACACACACACTAGGGCCCGACCGATGTATCGGCCGATATTGGGGTCATTAACAGTATCGGCTATCAGCCAAAAAGACGGCCGATATTGCGCTACCTATACAGCAGATGGCGCCACTTTATGAACTCATGTTGTGTGGCTCCGAAGCCCCCCACAATGGAGCTCTAAAATTGGAGTAAGGTCTAGCTGCAGACGCAGCCCTGTCCAAACACGCCACTATGTACAAAACACGGGTGCATGTACGAAGACGAGAACTCGCATGTGTGTTGCAACAGATGGAAATGACGGTTCAGGTAAAGACAGATTTAGAATTTTACAACTTGCGAAGATTTTGTACTTTAAATTTGAACGTTTAAGACATAGTTTGATAGATAGCGCAATCGTAATTTTTTTCTGAAACACTTTTATACAAAATTAAGCATTATTGGCAGTGGGGGAAGACGTCATGGATGCAAATTTTTTTTAATATAATTTTTAATGGGCTACATGCAAGCCTTGTGGCCAAAATAAACATAACAATAGGCTATTTATTTGACCGTTTATGACTCCTCATCTAATAAGCAGCAAACTCACAACGGCAATGTGGTAGCCCGGAGGTATTCTACAAACACAAGAACAGTGCTAATGCCTATATGTATTGTTTTCACATTGTTTATGACAGCCTCTAGGTGTAAATGTCATTTTTACTAATTGCTATTTATCTTTGTCTCATTAGTGAGAGGCAGCTGATGTCCTATGCCATGGAACTGCTCATATACTCGAAGAAATTCAGAAAAGCTCTGGACTCATCTGAATTTTTGAAGAGGCTGTAGCATTGTGTGGACATTTTATTTATTTATTTATTTATTTATTGGAAGGTTTTTGTAAAGCCAATAAAAGCTGTTGCTGATTGTTTCATTTGTCTGAACTTTTTTTCTAAAGCCAAACTTTTCTGCTTTTGTGTTTACAGCATATTCTTTCTAGATTAGTGTATGGTCAATATCAGTTTACTAGTCTTGTGAATTGTATACTTAATGCAAAATATTTTAGTAATTTCTAAATCAATACATTTTGTGTCAAAGGGCCAGCAATTATTCCTGTCAACAGAATATATGAAATGCCCAGGGGTGGACCTTTAAAGCGCCCGAGCGCCAATGGCGCTAAATTTTCTCGCCGGGCGGTAAATACTTGACGACTTACCGCCCGGGTGGCGCCCAAGCTTTATTTGTCATTTACACACCGGCTTTCACCTACATCATGGCCCCGCCCTGTCGGAAGCTGCCGTTTTCGTTTCGCGCGCGTGAACCTGCGCGCCTCTAGCCACGTACCGCACGATTCTAGTTCACGTGAACTATAAGTTCACTATTAAAGACGAAGTGGAACCACGCTAGAAACACACAAGCACGCAGGAAGATCGCGCCACCACAGGGATTGGATTTCTTGATGAAATCTCCGGCAAAACGCTTTAAAACTGGTGAGGAGAAGCGAGACAGTTCGAAACGGTATGAAGCAGAGAAGCGTGTGCGTAGGTGGAATGATTCTTGGAGGTTTAAAGAAGACGGGAGGTGCGGAGAATGGCCGTATTTGAGTTGAGTAGCGGCTCGCCTGGAAAACAGACGGAAGCAGCAGGGGGAGTGGCTGAAAGCCGGCGTTTAACGCCGGGGACACACCGGCCGCGGAAGCGCCGAGAAGCGAATGGCTCACGAAGTCCGGCCGCTGCTCGCCACTCCTCAGTTCAGATCAGACGCTCCCCATTCGAGGCGCGCCTCGGCTCAGCTTTTTCTTTTAATTACTTGGTGTCCTCCATTTCCTCAGCTCTCTTCCTCTACGAGAGAGAGAGAGAGAGAGAGAGAGAGAGAGAGAGAGAGAGAGAGAGAGAGAGAGAGAGAGAGAGAGAGAGAGAGACAGAGAGAGACAGAGAGAGAGAGAGAGAGAGAGAGAGAGAGAGAGAGAGAGAGAGAGAGAGACAGAGAGAGACAGAGAGAGAGAGAGAGAGAGAGAGAGAGAGAGAGAGAGAGAGAGAGAGAGAGAGAGAGAGAACGAACTAGTTTTTCCCTGCATGATGGATGAAGATATCGAGTTAGCATTCACACTTGTTCAATTTTCAATTTTAATTCTGGTGCCTGTTAGCAGCTGAAACACATCCTCACGTGCTTGTGGATATCATATATTGTATATGATAACATGACTGTAATAATAAGTAAAGGTTATCAGCTGTAGCTTCAGTGTGCTCATAGGAAACGTGACAAAAGAACACAAAACACATTTCTCCTTATGGCCTATATAGTTGTCATCATCAACATAACATGATTTACAGAATACATGTGACCAACTAACATTTCATTTTCTACCACCGGATGTTTGGATCAAAATGTGAACCAATCAGATCTTAGATCAGGTGAGAGCCAGGCGTTTCCCATCATCCTCTATGTTTTGCAGCTGAGGGAGAGCAACTGCAGCGCCTTGCTCCAAAATCTGCGGCCGCCTTGATCTCACGAGGTTATCGTTGCCTACGTATGCATGACGTCAGAGCAAGTCGGCGTCAATTTGGACACAAATCTAACCGGCATGCACTGCTCGCCGATCACCGCTGGTCTAATCTGCGCAGAACTGGCTCATCTCGAACACAGCCAATGGCTCGAGTACAGCAAAGCGGAGTTGGTGATGTACTGCGTTGTATGCCGGAAGTATGCGACGACAAAATTGTGTTTTGTTGAGGGAACAAACAAATTCAAACTTGAATACGTTATTATGTTTGTGAATGTGTACAAAATAAAGGTTTATTACATTTAAAACGGTTCAGTTGTTATTTTGACTCGTTTTGGCGGCTGACCAGCGGGGCCGGTAGATTCTTGGCGGGGCCGGTAAATATTCAGAGTTACCGGCCCGGCTGGCCGGTTGGTTTTGAAGTTAATGTCCACCCCTGAATGCATATATACACATATAAATATGCCTACAAATTACACATCAGCAGCTTTTCACTGTAAAGAAGCAATAAAAAAATCATAAATAGTAACATAAATATTAACTACTCACTCGTATGAACTTAGACCTACTGTTAGTGCCAGTAATAACAAATGGTTGAAAGCTAAATGTTGCTGTAGGAGGCGTGCTCCAAAAAGTGGAGGCTAGTGGGCTTAAGGGGTTAATTAAAACGATTTCCACTAATTACTTTTTCTGATATTTAATTTTATTGCATTTAAAATAAACACTTGCACATACATTACTCACCTGCTAACTTCAGTAAGCATAGGTATGTTGTGCCTATTGTCCGGCAACTGATTATTTGTTGGTGGTATCTGTGTTTTATAATCTCACTGGGGATGGCCATAAAGTGTGTATGCAAGAAAAAAAATCCTTACATTCATATTTAAACCTGGAGTCCTGTCTATTTAATTACATTATTACTATTTCTGTATAAACGTATTCTTTCAATTGTGTGGAGCTGCTGGAGCTGACAGCGGGATGCTCCCCGCCCGCTGGGAGGGCCGCCGTTATTGAGCTCGGGGGTAGCTCAACAGGGGGGCGTGTTTGGCCGGGAGCGTGTTTGGAGAGGGTCTGCAGCTAGGTATTATTGTAAAATTGAGTCAAACATGGAAGTACCAAAAATTGCAGTTCCACCCTCATCCACTAGCGGCTGGTGTCAGAAGCGAGCAAATCCTCATTGACTCCCATGATAAAAATACCAATTTCACAGCAGAAATAAACATGTTTACAGCCTGGTACCAAAACATGTTTTTGTTTAAATGATCTAGTTTACACTCATGACAACTCTGAGGGGGGTGCATTTTTTTCTCACTCTTCTGTTTAAGTGTATTAAAAGCCTAAAATTCTGTATAATTAATGAGCATCAGACCCACGTGACCACAGAGCTAGCTCCGTGGAAAGGCCTCAGTAGAGCCTCGGTCTGGCTTGGAAACTGTTGCGGGATTTTGAGTCTGTGTTTGTGTATTCTTTTTTGGATATTATTTGTGCAATTGTTGGACAAAATGACTTGCTGTGGCATTAATTGCATTAATAGAGCGTCCAAGAAGTCTCCACTTCATTTTTTTCGGTAAGTAAAATTATATTTATGTATTTTAGGTCACTGCCGAGCTGAGCTTAGATTTTAACATGTACTGTTTAACCATGAAATTTAAATGTAATAGGGTAAAACCCTGTGCATTTAACATAATGCTGCACTTTAGAAAATGGGTTGAAATTAGGGATGGGTACCGAATTCTGTACTTTTTAAGGTACCGACCGAATTCCACAGTACCGACCGAGCACCGATTCACTTCATTTGAAACGGTGCCTCGTTTCGGTGCCCGTCCTTCACAACGAGAACTTGCCTAGACAGCTGCGCATACACAAGAGCGTTATGTCGTCAGTCGCTGAGAGCGAGTTGTAAACAGAGCAGCATGGTAGAAAGAACACACGCTAACGCTTGGGTCCACTTCACTAAATGCGACGGGTGACTGGTTGAAGATGAAACCAGTGACAATGATTTAAGTGTGAGGCATCATCGTTTAAATCTGCTTCAGCAGTTAAATAAACTGTTTAAGATAACGTAGCTTGGTATGTTAGCTTCCATTGCCACCATTGTTATCATCTAATGGTGCGTTCGCTTTCTCCTAGGAAATTCTAACTTCCCAGTAGGAAAAATCAATTGAAAAAAGACGGCAAAAGGAATGAAGATACACAGTAAATTTAGTTCACAGTAAAGATGTTTGCTTCAGTTTAATTATCAGCTTATAAAACTACAAGGACGATGTTAAAATACAAACAGTTGTATGTTATTTATCGTGATATTTATCAAATATTGTTATAAATTGAGAAAAATATATATCTAATTATAAAAGAGAATTAAAATAATAAACACTCAAAAGTATCGAAAATTGGTAACGTTAAGTACCGGTATCGATTCGTAGGTACCGGGAATTAGTACCGGATCGATTCAAATGTCAAAGGTACCCATCCCTAGTTGAAATATAACATGTTGGTGGAGCTGGGTTCCGACTATCGGCTTGTGGAGCTCTCGGGAGACCGATGTTTTCCACCAGGAATGCCGGCTGTTTCTCCCCTCCCCGCAGCCCGGTCCATCTCTGTCTGATCGCGGCTTCTGTCTGGTGCGCGGGCTGACGGCTTGTGGAGCTCTGGGATGGAAACCTTTCCACCCGGTTCTCCCCAGCGGCAGCTCTGCGCATCTCAGATCGCAGCGGCACTTGTCTGCTGTGCGGCTGCTGGCTTGTGGAGGTCTCCTAGACCTCTGTGTTCCACCCGGTTTTACCCAGCGGTCAGCCCGGCGTATCTCTGACTCAGAAGCTCTGGTGTTGTGCACAGTTAACTCCGGTTGTAGCTAGCTTGCTACCTCCGTTAGCTTAGCTCCCACCTCCGTGTTAGCTTTGGGTTAGCTTGTAGCTAGTTCGACCGGGTGTCGTCAGTTGATCCCAGCCTTACACCCCCACCCTCAGCTCCTCCTCTCTTCCCTTTTGTGGAATTGTCTGGGTTTGACGGAACCTGTGACACGGTCAAAATGGCGGTGGTGGCCGCCTCCCATTTTAGTACAAAAACTTATTATTGGAGCCTATGGAAACCCACTGTCCATATATTAATGTCGATGGTGGCTCCACTCCTTTGAACTTTGAACAGAAATTATTGTTATGGAACTTTTTATTTATTTATTCTTATGTGCAATTATTTCCTGTCCAGGGTGAATAAGTTCACCAAGTTACCTTCCACAGAGTGTTACTTTGTTACAAAGCACAAGTATTACGTTTTATTTATTGCTGCATTTTTAAAATTCTAATATTCTTACAGGGATCTTCTGTCCCTAAACTTGTGTGTGTTGTTAGATTCCCCAGAGTTAGCCAAGTCAGAGAAAAAATGTTGTAACCAGTTGTTTTAGCATACAGCAATGGAAGGGAAGGCTTGCATTCACCTACATAAAAACACTATAATCTATGTGAATTCACTTACATTGTTTTATGCTGAACTAAGAAAAACACCTGCTGCCAGGTCACATTGGGCTGGTTATAAAATGCTTTTTCTGACTTGTCTAGCTCTGGGGAATCTTAACAAAACAGTTTTACTGAGTGGTGGAATATTCCTTTAAGTTAAAATGTATTTGTGGAAACCACAGTTTACAAGAAAAAACTTGAATGTTAGATTTATGCTGTGACTGAGTTTGTATGTTCTGTTGTTTTTGAGATCTGCTAAAAAAATCGTATTTGCATCACTTGGAAACCCTCGTGAGTTATGGAGACAGTTCTTTGGTGTGTAATAAATAAGTTTGCATCAAAAAGGCAGAGAATGAAGGGTTTAGCTTAAGAAAATTTTTATTTCTTTTTTTTTGTGAGGGAGATTTATCGGCCATTATATCGGCCTTTGTTAAAAGTTTTATATCGGTATCGGTCCCAAAAAAAAGCATATCGCCCCCCCCCACACACACACACACACTGATGCTAAACAGTAGCTCCGTCTCTCCTTCCTTTGGTTTGAAAGGAGAAAAACTGACAACCCAGCAGCCAGCTGGATAGTAGGGCTGGGGGTAAACGGTTATTTTTAAAACGATTATTCTGACGATTATTTTATCGAATAGTCGACTATTCTAATGACTATTTAGACGATTAATCTAATGATTATTTTTCTATTGCACAGTTAATAAAAACCAAAAAATCTCAAATAAATTCCTCTAAAAATTGATAAATTGTTACTGTAAGAGAATAAACACTACAGGCCTTCCATTTGGTATAACGCTGCTTTTATTGTGTTGGTTGGTTATGTTCTGGTGACGTGTAGAACTTGGGAGTGCAGGCTGCTGCCTGAGAGGTGGTTGGAGACGGAGTATCTCCATGTTGCTTTGTTTTGGTCACTTCTGAGCGTGAGGCGAGTGGTGTTACGACCCTTCCTGGGGAGTTTGGCATAATAACACAGGATTTAAAAGTTAAAATGATGATCAGGTTTATTTACAACAACAAAACATAAATCTTTCCATCCACAGGTTGGGAATAATAAAACTAATTCTGCCTGTGGGGAATTAAAACAAAAGTACAAATAACTAGGGATGTCCCACTGGGCAAAGATTACAGGGTTCTGGACCAAAATAAGGATCTCCAAAGGTCCAAACTGTAAACTGCGTGGTTAAACCAAACTCAAGGTGATATTTTACACTAAACTGAAAACCCACAACACTCTAAACGTAATAAAAGGGAGATCTGCACCACAAAAAATATGAACTATAAACCAAAACGTAACAGCTTATCCAAACGCAAGAAGCTGTTAGCGAAAATGCTAACAGTAGCTTTACCAACGTTAAGTTCAAGTTACCAAGTTTAAATAAACCAAGATACCAGCAAACAGAGCAGCACGGAGGAGAGACTGCTACCACCAAAACAGCTCTCCTAATGTCTGAAAGAAGCTCCTTTATGAAGGGAGAAACGCTCCCGGTGATTTTCTACATCTGCAGTAGAGACGGAGCAGCGCATCTGACCCCGGAAGTTGTTGTCCGTTGCCGGGAGACGAATGCGGGCAAAACAGGAAAGGAATCTAGTAGCGGACGGACATCATTCCGGGTCTTCGGTATTTGGCGGAGATGTTAGTGAAGGCGGAGAAGAGGGCGAACTAGAGGAAACAGGCAGCTTCCTCCTCTATTTACAAACTCCTGGGGATGCAACAAGTGGGCGTGGTGCGTCGACTACCGGATCTGACGTCGACGAATTTTTAGAATCGAGCCGTCCACGCTTCGCTACAACCCTACTGGACATGAAACATGTTTCAGTGTAACCTTCCTTCCAAAATGACTGAAACATTAGACTCATTGGGAATTTACTCATGGTAAAATTCTCACTATGTTCTTGCATATTGCACCTTTAAAGCTGAACAGGGCCAGATATACACCTGATTTAGGGCTCCACACGAAAGTGGCCTAAGTCTAATTTGTGCTGTTCACATAAAGTCTAAGAGATATGACAACTGGTCCACTTTACCTAAATTGTGAAAAGATGTTTGGTTACTAGTATAAACCAGAATCTGGGGCACCCTGGGATGATGGTGCTGCTTACAAAGCCAAAGGCATCAATTCAAGGTTAGTTCCTGTTTTAAGGCCGTTTAACTTAGATATTGTTGTTTATATCAATATAGATTACTAAATAAAACGATCACCATTTGCATCCCAACTAAAAAGCAGTTATGTAGAGCGACAACCAGAACCGCGTCCTGTTTCAGATGTGTAACATCACTCTGGTGGATAAGCAGGAAGCTGTTTTGTTGGTCAGAGGCGGCTAGAGTTGTGTCATGGTGACTGATGCTAGTGTCACCATAGTACCGTGTCCGGAGGGACCGGACCCGTGGTGGTCTACGGGCAGAGGAGCGGTGGGGGGCCGAGAGGCGTCCTTAAGCGGAGGAACATTTTCAACCATGTCAAACATTCCGACCGATGAGTGAAGCTGAGGAGCCGTGGTGATCCCATCGCCGCTCAGTTAACACAACCATGGGTGGTGTCTCTTGGTTAGTTAGCCAGCTAACCAGACTGGGGCTGTCCCACACTCGGCGTTACGCCGACAAAGAGCTGCTAGCATCATGGTTTTAACTTCCCACATACACTTACCCACCCTGAAGGCAGGAACACAGGCCCAAACAGCCGATCAGCACCGCATAAACACAATAAGCCGCTGCCGTGGCCTTACCTTTAATCACGTTACTATAGATCGTAGGTCGGAACTCTTCTCTTGCCGTCTTATCGAAGTCCTGTCCGTGTATAATACGCATCTGTTTGAGGAAAGTAGACTTGCCGCTTTCGCCTGCTCCGAGTAGCAAGATCTTTACCAGCCGTTTAACATACGTCTTATCTCGTTTAATACACTTATCTATCTCCTTCGACTTTCGCTGCTGTTCTGCCTCGCCGCTTGTGAGGAGACAGCTAGGAAAACACACAGATAGAAGCGAGTGGGACGGCAGGAAGTCCGCCATCTTTGAAACAACTTCATCGATACAGTAGTCAGTGAGGAGGGCTGTGCTCGCCAGACCACTGCTGCGTTCACGTGCTGCAGGAAACCGCGAAGCTACACGAGTCCGCTTTCCCTCCGCCCGAACATTTTATTTCAAGACGAGCCTGTAAATGAGCAGTTTTCTTCCGAAATCTAAAATACGTAATAGTAAAACATCTGGACAACCAGAAGTCGACAAAACAGCGTCACTCAAGTGAAACTGAATCGAATACGTTTGCATGTGACAAGCACTTACGGATTTTTCATTAAAAAAAACTTTAAACGCAACACAATGTCGGAGGGGTGGCGTGAACGCGCCTTGTGGCCAGTGGACGGGTGGGTCGCACTGATTTCTCCTAATAGCATGCCTTCTTCTCATTTCTGCAGCATCATCTCGGTTTCAACACTGATCTGACCGGTTGATGCCAAAACTCAGGCTCATGGTACACCATTACGCTAAAAACTATCATTTCAAGATCTACTTTCAATAGAATAAAATAAAATTTATTGGTCCCACAGTAGGGAAACTCACTTGATTCAGCAGCACATACACTTGAAGAAAAGGAAGAAAAATCATAAGATTACAGGTAAACACACAACAGTGATAAGCTATTATTGTAACCTTCAATCACTGAAAGCAACATATAAAAAAAATTAACTTATGTTTCCAGAACTACAGTGCATCCGGAAAGTATTCATAGCGCTTCACTTGTTCCACTTTTGTTTATGTTACAGCCAGGGGCGTAGCACCAAATTCTGGGCCCTAGGTACAAGTCTTCTAGGTGGGCCCCCATGCTCAATTGTTTAATATCTCTCTTACACATTTTTTGTCATGCTATAAGACAAGATAATAAATATGATCTTAGTTTAACCTCTATATTGAGCAAATACAAATGCCAGCATAATAAAAGTGAAATGCCCAGACTTCACATATAATTATTTTTATTTGCCAACAATGTGTTCAAACAAAAATCCTGGAATTTATTTTCCAGTAAATGCCCACTGACGGGTCTTCATGTTAGCAAAATCACTTATGAGATCTTTAAAGTCCAATCCTTTGGCTAATTGGCTTTCAATAGAAAGAAGAGCTAGGCTGTTCAGTCTATCCTGGGACATTGTTGATCTCAAATAATTTTTCACCAGTTTCAGTTTGCTAAAAGCCCGTTCACCCCCAGCAACAGTCACAGGTAGTGTGCAAAATGTCCTCAGTCCAATACAAACTTCTCCAAAAATGCTCTGTAATTGCATCCTGTAGATGGCATTAAGCAGCTCAAGAGGAGACCGAATGTGTGGAAATGTGGCACCATATATTGTTCTCAGGTGTAGCATCTTATTCTCAAATTCAGCTGTGAGATCCTCGTCAGTCTTCTGACAATTGTATCTCTCTGTTGACCAGTGAGCTTCTCTGGCCTTAGTCCTGGATCATCTGGCAAACACTCATCTGTGTTGCTCAGCCTCTCACTGTCTTCTTCTTCTGGCCTCTCCTCATCATCCTCACTACCTTCAGAGCAACCATCCCCTTCCCTTTCTTCACTTACATCATCCTCTTTCACATATTCTATCTCTTTCTCTGCTGCAAGGGGGACAGACACCACACAAGCAAAATGGATCATGAATTAGGTCACCAAAATATAACCTAACATGTCCTTTCAGATAAATCTGCTGCTAATGATTGCTTGTAAATTGAATAACTTAATTGTATGAGCTCACCTTGTCTCGTCTCCTCAGTGCTTTCTGGAGACAATGAGGGCCCTGCTGCTGCTACTGCTGCTGCTACTGCTGCTGCTACTGTGTCTAAAGGGCCATGTGGTTCATGATGTTAAGCTTTGCTAATACTGATATATATATATATTGATATATTAAATACATATGACATGAAATAAACCAGGTTCTCTCTGTGAATGTAATGTACTCTAAATTTTATAATCCCTGCATTATCAGCCAAATTATAAGATTGTCCGTTTTCAAGATCAAATATAAAGAAATTTAAAATAGGCTTAAAATATCTAACCAAGTCAATAACAATCCTCTAACACCAGTGTCATCATGCTATACGAAAAACAGTGGCAGCTTCTCATTCCTGAGATTACCACGAATCCATCGATACCAAGTTTGTCCTGGTACATGACTGGGAAGGAGCTGAAATATCCACACAGAGTGAACCTGTTTTTACTGCGAGGTCCACAAATTAATTGGTGGCGGCCGCCCGCGATAATAATTCTGATTAATATATATATATTAATTAGTGTTTTCACTGATAACACTAATTAATTTATATTCGATCTTGATGGTGAAACTAAAGGCGTTTAACACTGAACACCTAACATGAATGCAGATTCTGAGAGCTAGCTAATATCAGCTAAAACTGTGTTCTGCTGCAGCTGCTCACCTTCCTTCTTGAAAAACCTAGTCAATACTTGCTTCTGTTCAATTAACTTTTCTCCTTCTCCTTCTTTTCTTTTCTTTTCTGGAAGCCAGATTTCCCTTTCTTGGGAAAAGACATGACTGACTCTCCTGCCTCCAGCTCTGGCTGTCGGCATCTGCGATGTCTCATAGCTGTACATGCGACCGTGCAGTCCCTGGCCGCAGGTGTGGACTAAACCACTTTGCACATTTTTAAGGGGTGATAGATGCCTCAGAGATTATTCAGTTATTATTTTTAAGGCGAAATTCTGTTTCTTAACCTCTTTATCCAGGTAAAGGGAAGTTTATTAAGACATTAAGTAAGTTGGGGGGAAAAAAACAACAACAATAAAACATTTTTATTCAAAGCTGTCTCAAGGCCCCTCCCTGCAGTGGGCCCTGGGTAAACGGTACCCTCCCCCCCCCCCCCCCCCCCCCCCCCCCAGTCCGACGCCCCTGGTTACAGCCTCGTGTGTGGGGTGCTTGAGTGACAAGCAACAAACACCCCATGAAGGAATTGGTGGACTTCAGCCTGGCGAGGTCAACAATCTGCAGGAGTCAATGTGCTCTTCGCTTCTCCCAAGATCTTCTCCCAGATGGCTACTCTCGCTGGGGGAAGCAGGATCCCAAACCCCCCCCCCCCCCCCCCCCCCCCCCCCCCCCCGCATTCCTATTGGAGTCTCTTGTTATGTTGTGTTGTCTGAAGTCTGTTGCATTTCTGTCTGACGTGTTTTCTTGCATATCAAAGCTGCCCTCCCTGTGGAGGGTATCTCTGAAGTGCCCTTTTTTTCCTCCACCTGACCCAATCCTCATATAAACCCTCTGATCTCTATTAAGGCAGCGCGACTCGGGTTGTGAATGACCACAGTCACCAATTCTTGTCATGTGTCTTGCCCATGTATGTCTAATCTCTGAATTGTGTGTACTGAAACTCTAATTTCCCTCTGGTATTAATAAAGTATTGATTGATTGATTGATTGATTGATTAATGTGGCAAGGTGGAGAGACGAGGGCCCGGGCAGGATTCAATCCCCAGACTTTCTGGTGAGAGTCATGCGTGCTAACCAGCCAGCCAAAGAGACATCCCCTTGGCCAAGTAGCCAGGGCGCATCATCAATCGGGACACTGTGACAGGACGCTCACACTGCCACAGGCACATGGATTGATACATGAGCACAAAACAAAAAAACATCAGCAGAGAAACCAGAGTAGCCAAACACTGACAGACCAAACAGTCTCCCAAGACTGCCCAACCGACCAACCTGTGCATGGCCTCGATTGATTACAAGAAAGCCTATGACTCAATGCCTGTTACAACCCAGGTATCTAGAGGACCTGGGGCAACATGGAGAATGCATCTCTCAGTTTGAAAAAGTTAACAAAGGTTTAAATTTCTGTCTTTTGCTTTTGCCAAATAGGACAAAACAAGACAAAGGGAACACAAACGAGTCTTTGCCCAGGACAAACCTAAAGTTTAACAAGAGAGCTCTTTAAGTCTCTTCAAACGCAACACAAAAAAGTTCAAATGGGAGATAATAGGCCAGAGGAAAAGGCAGCTAGGAACTGTTGATCCACTCTTGATGTGCTCTAATCAGTTGCTGATGGGAACTCTGCACAGCTGGTGCAGGGTGGAGCCAGGTTAAGCACACCAGCCCAGTCTGCACACTAGGGCTGTAGCGAAGCCTCGACGACGTCGACGGCTCGATTCTAAAAATTTGTCGACGTCAGATCCGGTAGTCGACGCACCACGCCCACTTGTTGCATCCCCAGGAGTTTGTAAATAGAGGAGGAATCTGCCTGTTTTTCCTCTAGTTCGCCCTCTTCTCCGCCTTCACTAACATCTCCACCAAATACCAAAGACCTGGAACAATGTCCGTCCACTACTAGATTATTTTCCTGTTTTGCCCGTCTTCGTCTCCCGGCAACGGACAACAACTTCCAGGGTCAGATGCGCTGCTCCGTCTCTACTGCAGATGTAGAACATCACCGGGAGCGTTTCTCCCTTCATTAAGGAGCTTCTTTCAGACATTAGGAGAGCTGTTTTGGTGGTAGCAGTCTCTCCTCCATGCTGGTCTGTTTGCTGCTGGGTGTTTTTGGTTTATTTAAACTTGGTAACTTGAACTTAATGTTGGTAAAGCTACTGTTAGCATCTTCGCTAACAGCTTCTTGCGTTGGGATAAGCTGTTACGTTTTGGTTTAGAGTTCATCTTTTTTGTGGTGCAGATCTCCCTTTTATAACATTTAGAGTGTTGTGGGTGTAACGTGAGGACGTGGGGACTAGTGGCAGCGGTTCGGTGCCAGCTGCACTGGGTCGGAGGTGGTTCTGGTCTGCAATTCATGACGTGAATTCATGCGACATGCTGTTTACAGTCATAACGCTTTTTCTTTACATTTATTTCTTCCAGGGGATCAAAAACCCACCATCAATATCAAGGTTTGAAATAAACAACACTTTCTCTGCTGCTTTTAAGCTGAATAAATCTCTTGAGCCTATGGTTAACCTCTCTGACAAACAGGTTGTGCTTAACCCTTTGGTTCCTGATGCTTCTTCTCTGTCATCCATGTTAGAGGCTGACCATCTCTCCAGCATGGGTGTGAAATCTTCAGGCTGTGACCCACCGCTTCAGTCAGAGGTCTGCTTTACTCGTCAGTCCGCCTCATGCAAAAACCAGCTTCTTTATCGGGGCCTGATGGAAACGTCAGCCGCCGTGAAACACTTGTGGTCTCCGGATGGAGCTACCATGCCATTTAAGGGGTTTGTGCCCGGACATCTTGACCTTTCTGTGAATGACCTTGTCATTTCTCAGTTTGTGACCTCTGCTAATACGGTGGCCAATTCTTTTCTCCTTTCACAGGGGTGTGACTTAGTCTCTGGCCTCTGTGCTCTCTTTTCTGTGATTTATCTTACAGGTGACCACGACGACGCAGTAAAACCTGCGGTTTCCAGCAGTCCAGTGGTCAGTGGTGATATTGAGGAAGCCTCAGTGGTTGCTGCGCACTCCTCTCTCACGGGCTCGGGGAGGCCACCCGGCCCGGGGGGTGTAGGTGGGTGCAGTGATGCCCTGCTCAGGGCCCCGCCTGACAAAAGGGGGGTGCCGGGTGGCACTGAGTTTTCCGTTGCGGACTTCAACCTGTTCGGGGGAACGCCTCCTCCGAGTAGGCGGGTCATTGCAGAAATCGACACTGACCTTCCACCAATTCAGCTGACAACATTGACCTCCGACCCGGAGTTAGGTGCTGCACCTTCTACGGGGCGGAGTTCTAGTCAGTCTGTAACTACTCTGGTTAAACCGGGTTTTTCTGATTCTGTGTGGGAACCTCCATCATTCTTGGGAATAAAGTATTCTTGGCTTCAGTTTTCAGGACAGACCATGTTCCTAAAGCTAGCGTCATGTCTGTATCTGATTCTAACCATGGCTAGGTTTGCTTTGACACCCGTGACACAACCATCCTTGGATCACTCCTTTTCAGAACCTCCAAGTCCAACACCTCCAGGTCTTTGGACATCTGAACACCTACTCTTTCAGCAAGATCCTGGTGACAATGTGCATCTTCTTGGTAATAGGGCTTTTAAGAGCTTAAGAACTGTTCTTTGTTATGCTTCTCCTGTCTCACAGACACGGCATAAGTTTGAGAAACAAAAGGGGGGTGGGGAGCCGCCTCCTGCTTTGCGAGCATCATTTTCGCATTTCCAGTTCGCTACCATTTCTGATCACAACAACGTCGCCTCCGTACAGCTGCAACCCAACTTTGAGCAGGTAAAATCAGGTTCTGATCTAACAGCTAAACCATCAGCTTCGCTCCAGTTCCAAACGGGACCCTCAGGTAAATTCAAACAAGTTTCCCTGTGGGTTCGTAACACAAGATACAAACAGTTTGATAACCAAATCGCTTATGAGCCTGCTCCCACAGATACGTCCAAACTCGTGTCTCTGTGGGTCCGCAATACCAGATTCAAAACGCTTACTGAACAACTCTATTCTGAACAACTCTATTCTGACCAACTCTATTCTGACCGGATTCTTTTCCACTAACTGGTGGACCGTTACAAGTTCTCTCGTTTGTGGGATGAGTTTTTAACAAATGTGATATCCTTTGAGTTTTTTTTCAGGTTACCTGCCTCCAGCCAGGGTCCTGTTACTAACTCACATTTTTAGGGATTACTAACCTGCTGATTTACATTTTTAGAATTGATTTACATCTCTATCTTTTTATTAGTGCTTTGTGTAGCATGATTATATTTGATTACAAGGTTAATTTTATTTTGTTACTATTTCCCTTAAAGGGCCACAAGCCAATTTGCCCTTCATTTTCATGATTATTTCTTTTATATATATGCCTTTACTTAATGCAGCCTGCTGAGTTTCACATATCAGTTAGGATTTACTTTCCTTTATTTGTGTTTTCTCTGCATCACGTTTTTACATGACACGTAGAACAGGGTGCAGAACATTTCTTCTTTAGATAATTCACAAAAGGCATCCACATTTTCCCAGAGGCACCCATAGATAGGTTTTGATTGATTTCTTTGATTTGCATCAAATGCTATCTATCGTGTGGGCTGTCTCACTTTGTCTCCTTCTCCGAGCTCGTATGGACTACATCCCATCAGAGGGGTCATCTTCACCATCCTTCAGCTGGTTTCCTGTCGCATGGGGCTTCGGTCGTGGTTCGAGAGGTGTCGAGGTCGTCACTGGACTTCGCCTGGACTACGCCTGAGGAATACATCACCTGCCCAGCTCTGTGTGACACACGAGCTGCTTATCCTTTGAATACCTTTGCATTATTGCTGATGAAATTAACTACTATTGGCATAGCTCTGCTTTCAAGATTCCCTAAGTGGATTACTTTACAATGATTGCAACAGTTTTGGCCTTAATCATCTGATCAGGATAGACTCCCTTCTACACGAGACCTGTGGTGATGCTTCATCGTTCCTGCCTTCATCTGGGATGTCTACCTTCACGAGTGCATCACGTTATTGAGGTTGTGACGTCAGGTGGCCTCTGTTGACCACCATGTCGTCACAAAAGGGGGGGTCTGTAACATGAGGAAATATGGGTTTTCTGTCACATTGGTGGCGCTGGACTCAGCTGGGTCAAAGCTGGGTCATTGAGAACTTTCACCCACAGATTAAGACCTGAACGCCAGCGAGTCTGGGAGGAAACCATAACATCTGCCACCTGCGGTACCAGAAGAAGGAGTTCTCATGGACAAGTAGTCATAACAAATCAAAACATACAGTTTAAACTTCTTTTTCTTGATTTTAATGTTAAAGTAACCATTATCATTTTGCTCATTATAAATGTGTTTAATCAAATGAATGGTTCTTATGCTTTGGGGTAATTATAATGGATTAATGAATCCACACTTAAGTAGATAATGTTGAATGTTTGGTACTGACCTTCACACACACCCACACACACCTTCCCACAGTAAACTCCAGACACATTTGATGACGCACACGTTTGCTTTGAGAAGAGAAAGGTTTTTGGTAAGTTTCAGTCTTATGATTTCAGTTCGTGTTGGACAACGAAAGAGAACAGACTTGAAAACCAAAGGGGGGGCAGAGCCTGTTGGCTCGTTCTTCCCCCCTTTCACGCTGTTTCTGCCACGCCAGGCAGAATAGCTGAATCGCAACTTCTAACGCAGACTCATTACCGAGTCTTGATTTCTGAGTGAATTAACTTAAGAAAGCGCGTCGACAAAACGCTTTACCATCAACGTGTACCGAGGGCAACTCTGGACCGGTTCCGTTCGACGCCTACGTCTCCTGTCAGCCGTTGAGTGTCATCTGGATGAACCACAACATCCTCCACGGCCCGGATCCGAAAGAGGGTCCACAAGAGTTCGGTGAGACAGCACACGGTGTTTAGCGTTTGGATGCATTTTTTTCAACTAAACCTAAGTTTATTCAAACCATCACTTTTCACTCAGACACCTGTTTCTTCCTGAAGCAAAATCAGATGCACACACGCATCCATCTCACCTCATATCACTCTCACAACTCACAACATTCTCAATCTTCATAAATTCACCAGAAGGTTTATTTGAGCAAGAACAGCATATCAACTGTTAAAGATTGTCCCACAAAGTTGCCAACATGATTGTTATTTCCTGTTTGTCAATTTTCAAAATCATTAGTTTAATTTGAAGAATTAAAACTTTTAATCGTCAAACTGGTTTCCTCATTGAACTGAAACACAGACACTCAGATATTATCGGCAGTTTATCGATGAAAACAACCTTTGAGTCTTCTGAACGATGTAAAACTTGGTTATTGAATATTAAAAATTAATATTCCGAATTAATACGTAGCATGGTTCCTCTTTCATAAAAGTGCATAAAACCACAACGCTACATGGGTTTTCGGTTTAGTTTAAAATATCACCTTGAGTTTGGTTTAACCACCCAGTTTAGAGTTTGGACCTTTGGAGATCCTTATTTTGGTCCAGAACCCAGTAATCTTTGCCCAGTGGGACATCCCTAGTTATTTGTACTTTTGTTTAAATTCGCCACAGGCAGAATTAGTGTTATTATTCCCAACCTGTGGATGGAAAGATTTATGGTTTTTTTTGTAGTTGTAAATAAACCTGATCATCATTTTAACTTTTAAATCCCGTTATTGTCCCTTACTTTTTGCACACGAGCCAAACTCCCCAGGAAGAGTCGCAACACCACTCGCCTCGCGCACATAAGTGACCAAAACAAAGCAGCATGGAGACACTCCATCTTCTACCACCTCTCAGGCAGCAGCCTGCACTCCCATGTTCTACACATCACCAGAACATAACCAACCGCAACACAATAAAAGCAGTGTTATTCAAAATGGAAGGCCTGTAGTGTTTATTCTCTTACAGTAAGAATTTATCTTTTTTTTTTTTTTTTGAGGAATTTATTTGAGATTTTCTGGATTTTGTTAACTGTGCAATAGAAGAATAATCATTAGATAAATTTTCTAAATAGTCATTAGAATAGTCGACTATTCGATAAAATAATCGTCAGAATAATCGTTTTAAAAATAATCGTTTACCCCCAGCCCTACTGCACACGTGGGGCTCTGGACAGCTCCTCGGGGGCAGCATCACATGTGCTCACAGGAAAAAGGTGTACAAAAATGAAAAAAAAAAATAAAAACTACAAAAAAAAAACAAAAAAATAAATACACAAATGGCTCTGGCCGTAACAATGCTGCACTCATGGATCATTGAATGCTTGGAGCGGTACAACCATAGGCGTCATTTTAACCGGGGACGCCGGGGACATATCCCCGGCAAAATTTGTGATTGGCAGCTGTGTCCCCCCCCCCCCACTTTCAAAAACGCCTGCTGATGAGGATTTTTGTTTTACCAGCTCAGATCTTATCCAGGGGTCGGCAACCTGTTCCCATCAAAGAGCCATTATTACCTATTTCCCACAGTAATTCTGGACGGACCTTAATAAGCAGTGACTTAAGTGAAGCAGGCAGGTCGCGCTAGAAAATTTTGTTTAAAAAGACGTCATAAATGTTTTCCCCCGTCATTTTTATTTCTAAAATATGAAGTAAAAACTCCCAATTTAATTTTCATTGATTTGTCATTAATATGTAGTCTACACCCGTGCGTTAAGTGGACCATCTTCCAGTAAACGCAAAGCATCCAGCCCACCTCTCCAAATGCGTAAAATGTGCATCAGCCGCTAGTTAGGCGCACCATCAGCTGATCAGCCCAGACAAGAGCAGAGCAAATAGAGACAGAATAGAGGATGATTCTGTCTGGATGTGGATGGAGATTACATTTTACAGCAGCCTGATCATCATTTAAATACGTAAACCATCAACTGTCTTCTAGTCCATGCTATCAGCATATATTTTATTTGGTGTGTGTGTGTGTGTTTTCCACTTCAAACACTGGTCTAACCAACCAGACCAGCGTGTCCAGTAACACATTAATGTTACAATTAAACAGTTTCACTTCATGTAGGCTAGGAACATTTCACCTGCCGTGGCCCGACCGCTTCTGCTCCACATGAACTTTATGCGTGATCAAATGTCTCTACGCATCATGCGTCTCCATATTAGAGACGGGAACAAGCGCTGTTCAGCCAAAGTTTCATAATTTCATAAAAAGAACATTTTTCCAAGTGACACATCCCTCAGAGAGACCGGGTTTCCAGACCGCTTCAGTGGGAGGAAATCATTGCATGCACCATGGTTCTGCGCTGCGCTGCGAACCCCTCAGATCTTCAGCTCACTGTCCACCGTGGGCGCTCCGAGCCGCGCTGAACACAGTGTCCAGTATAAAGCTCTGATGTTCTGATGGGAATCTTTTACCTCCGCGATGTGCGTTAACGATTAAAATGTCAGCTCATCCATGTGCATCAGTGTGCGTCGGGGTGATTCTTTCAAACCAAGCAACATCCTTGAGTTCATCTGTCAAAATAAACAGTCAAATGGAAATATATGTAACCTGCCGTTTAACTGTTTTGCCTTCTTGTGAAGATTGTTGCAAAGAGAAACAATTAAACTTGATTAACCCCAGAGCCACCCAGAGAACCAGAGCGCATGTGGGAAGGTTCCTCCCACTGAAGCGAGTGTTTTCCAAACCCGGTCTCTCAGAGAGACTTGTCACTTAGAAAATGTTCCCTGATTATGAAACGTTGGCTGAATAGCGCTTGTTCCTGTCTCCAATGTGGCGACACATCCAGGAGCCTGTCTGAGGAGAATCCCAGAATCTCACATCCTCTTCAGCTCATAAAGTGCCCATATGATTACGCACAAGCGTGACGCGTCAACCCGGTCTCACAGTAAGACCGGGTTGGACCTGTTCAGGTTTACGCAATCTTTACATTTAGAATTGGCATACAGTTGTAAAATTAATGCAGTAAAATATAAAGCATTTTATTTAAATATCCATTCATTATTTTACAAACACAGAGCCGCATCAGATGGATGGAAGAGCCGCATGCGGCTACAGAGCCGCTGACCCCTGTGCTAGCCTACTTTATTGTCCCCAGCAATTTTTAAACCCCACTCAAGTGTATGGTTATTGTCCCCAGCAATTCTGAAAACAAACTGACGCCCTTGGGTACAACATCAACAAGACTCTAAGAGCTTTCATTGTAAACTCAATAGGGCTGTGGAAAACCACCCTTCAGGCCAATTGCACAAGTCTCCATCAAATGTGGCATATACCAAGGAGATGCACTGTCCCCACTGCTGTTCTGCACAGGTCTGAACCCCCTCAGCCAAATAATCAACAAGACTGGCTATGGATACTGACCAAGCCCCCATAATCCGGGTCTGGAAATGAAGCAAAACAGGAAATGAAATAAATTGCAGTTCCTCCCTCATCCACTAGGGGCTGGTGTTAGAAGCGAACAAATCCTCATTGACTCCCATGTTAAAAATACCAATTTCACAGCAGAAGTAAACATGTTTGCAGCCTGGTACCAAAACATGTTTTTGGTTTAAATTATCTAGTTTACACTTATGACAACTCTGAGGGGGTGAATTTTTTCTCAATCTTCTGTTTAAGTGTATTAAAAGCCTAAAATTCTGTATAATTAATGAGCATCAGACCTACGTGACCACAGAGCTAGCTCCGTGGAAAGGCCTCAGTCTGAGCCTCGGTCTGGCCTGGAAACTGCTCCGCTATTGTCAGTCTCTCAACTTAGACCATTAGTTGTAGCGTTTGTGCGTTCTTTATGGATATTATTTGTGCAATTGTTGGACAAAATGACTTGCTGTGGCATTAATTGCACTAATAGAGCGTCCAAGGAGTCTCCACTTCATTTTTTTCGGTAAGTAAAATTATATTTATGTATTTTAGGTCACTGCCGAGCTGAGCTTAGATTTTAACATGTACTGTTTAACCATGAAATTTAAATGTAATAGGGTAAACCCGCGTTAGCTTTGGGTTAGCTTGAAGCTACATTACTTCAGTTCAACGGGTGTTGTCACTTGATCCCACCCTCAGATCCACCTCTTTCCCCTTTTTTGGAATTGTCTGGGATTGACAGAATCTGTGACACGGTCAAAATGGTGGTGGTGGCCACCTCCCATTTTGGCACAAAAACTTAGAATTGGAGCCTATGGACACGAATTGTCCAGTATATATGTCGACGATACTGACTCAACAATGGAACCTCGATCAGCTACCTCCTCTTCATGGATGACATAAAGCTGTAGGCCAAGAGTGAGCGAGACTTCGACTCATTGTTCCACACCCCCAGGACCTACAGCACTGATATTGGAATGTCTTTCAGACTTGAGAAGTGTGGTCAGATGGTGACAAAGAAAGGGTAGGTAGTCCACACAGAAGTGGTCTCACTCTCAGAAGGAACAATAGCAGACATTGAGGACAGCTACAAGTACCTTGGTATCTCACAAGAAAATGGCGACCTTGATGAGGCTGCAAGGAAAAGAGCCACAGTCAAATATGGGGGTAAGGCAAGTCCTAAGAAGTCAGATCAATGACAAGAACAAGATCTGGGCAACAAACAGCTATGCCCTGTTAGTAAGGTGGTATGGTCAACAGAGGAGGAGGTGCTGGAAATACCATGGTGGGAGGACAAACCCCAACATGGGACGTACCACAGACAGATAACTGAAGTGGCTGATATTGTGGCAAGGTCGAGAGGTGGAGAAACGAGGGCCCGGGCGGGATTCGATCCCCAGACTCCCGGTTGAGAGTCATGCACGCTTACCAGTCAGCCAAAGGGACATCCCCTTGGCCAAGTAGCCAGGGCGCATGAGCAATCGGGTCACAGTGACAGGATGCTCACACTGTCACATATTCCCCCCTCTTTCCACAAGCATGTCCCCGTGCTCCCCTTCGTCTTCCTCCCCAAGGAAGTACCTCAGCATGGAGCCCTCACGTTTGGACAGTCGTCATCCAGACTTAGCGCAGAACAAATCCTCAACAGCATCAAACGAGGGTACAAACACATTCATAAGCGGAAGCATCTAGACGGAGGCATCCAACAATCAGAGTGCTGCTATTCTCCGGAGTCCTCTTCCCAACCGTCTACCATGAATGTTTCCAGCATGCCAAGGACATCCTCAGGAGGCGTTTCCCCAACCAGAAAAGAACAACCTCTGTTCACTCTGAGACAAGTTGGGATGATCTGTGAGCGCCTGCTGAAAGAAAGGGAAGAGAAGGTGCGAGAGGAGTATGAGGAGACCATGACGTCAAAGTTGGCAGAACACTACGACACCTTTGTGAAATTTACACATGATCAGTTAATGCGATGATTCGGAGAGCTGTCGGCGAGCTATGTTTCCTGAGTGTGGCACCGACGCTTGCAGGAAGCGAGCTTGTCATGATGCATCTTGAAGGAAGAGTTCCTTGTTGTAAGAGATTTGATTTTAGCTAGTTTAAATGAAACTTTTCTTACCGTGCCAAACGTTTGTCTTTTGGGCAAAAAAAAGGTTTGAATGAAGCTGTTGTTGGCAGTGTGTTTGTTGTAAGCAGCCAAGTCCTTCCTGATGTAAATGAGCGGCCCCCATCTCTACCAGTGGCCTCTGTTCCTCCAGCTATCTCACTTTTGTAATGACTCCCGGGCGAGAGTCATGCGCGCTAATCAGTCAGCCAAAGGGACATCCCCTTGGCCAAGTAGCGATCAATCGGGACATGGTGACAGGACGCTCACACTGCCACAATATCAAGAAATCCTACCGATGGCTAGAAAGAGCTGGTCTGAAGGTCAGTACAGAGGCACTCATCATGGCTGCACAGAAACAGGCTCTGAAACCAGAGCAACAGAGGCCAAGATCTACCACACCAGACAAGACCCAAGGTGTAGGCCGGGGGTATTCATTCCTGGGCCTGGAGGGCCGGTATCCATCATGTTTTAGTTTGAACTCTGTCAGTGCACTTGATTTACATCAGCAGGTGATTAATAGCCTGATGAGCTGCTGTGCAGGTGATTCAACCACTGAATCGTTTTGAAGCAGAGAAACCACTAAGATGTGCTTGATTCAAGCCCTCCATGACCGGAAATGAATATCCTCGGTGTAGGCTGTGCAAAGAGGCCCCTGCGTCAATCCACCACAAAACTGCAAGATGTAAGATGATGGCAGGGAAAGCAGACATGGAACGCCACAACCAGATGGCTGACATTGTGTACAGGAACATCTGTGCAGAGTATGGACTGGAAGTCCCAAGGTCAAAGTGGGAAAGACCCCCTAAGGTGGTACAGAAATAGAGAGCCAGGCTCCTGGGGGACTTCCAGATCCAGATCGACAAAATGGTGATGGTGGACCAACCAGGTGTTGTGGTGATGGATGAACAACTAGGACAGCTGTTCTGTTGATGTGGCGATAGCAAGTGATGCAACATCAGGAAAAAGGAACAGGAGGAACTAGAGAAGTACCAGGACCTCAAAGAAGAACTTGAGAAAGCCTGGAGGGTGAAGACATCAGTGGTGCCCGTGGTCATCGGGGCACTCGGGGGCCGTAACCCCCAGACTGGAGGAGTGGTTAAAGCAGATTCCAGGAAAGCCTCAGACATCTCAGTCCAGAAAAGAGCAGTTCTAGGAACAGCGAAGATACTGCAGAGCCACCAAGCTCCCAGGCCTCTGGTAGAGGACCCAAGCTTGGAATGTAATAAAAGAAAGAAAGAAAACAATCTTTAATGCAGCGCCTCTCAAGATAAAAGTCATGAGGCGCTTAAAGGGAAGGATGAGACCACCTGTGGAGGCTGGAATTGGAAGTTTAACTTTTTTTATGGCAGCCACGCCAGTGAGGTGAAGTCACCGGGGCACAGGTTTTGTGCTCCGGTGCAGCAGAGCGCATCAGGCACGAATAAAAGACAGAAAGTATCGGAGAATATGAGCAGACACGAACAATCACGTTAATTTTTTTTCAGGTGGCGCCACTTTGAGAATGTTATTGTAGCCATGCGTAGGACCCAGCCGCCTGGAGCGCATGTACAATCCTCTCTGTCCTCTCCACTCAAAAAAAGTCTGATCGCTGAGAGTCAATATTAATAACGTAATGTAGGCTCAAACTGGATCTTTTTCGGGCTTCTCTTAGGCGTGTCACCCTGGTTTCACACCGGAAGCATCTGCAGAGCGAAACGGCAGCGGAACAGTTTACTCGCCAACTTCAAAGTGGTCCTTTTCACGCTGGGAGAGTCTTGGCCACGCCACGGCTTCCTCGCTGTGTTCTTTGCTGGACTCGTAAGATCACAAAATCCCTCGACTTCTGCCATCCTCCTCGCCTGACTAGCGAGATCACACGATCCCTCGAGACTTCAAAGGTCTTGGTTTGTTTATGCAATCTGCCATTAAATCAAAAGGAGGAAATCACGTTTGATATCACTGTTTGATGTCACATATGATGTTGTTCCCCTCCACGGCCAGGATAAAGCCATGAAAAACAAACCGCTCACTTCTGCTGGGAGTAAATAAGCTATTGGGTCACACATAAGCTAAATATATGAAATTGCATTGCTGCTGTACTTTTATTTTGAAAATTACTGGAGATTTTACACTGAAACCGTGTGTGACTTCCTTTCTAGCCCTGTGTAAACTGCAAAAATCGACGTGTCCCAGAAGTGGCTCCATTCGGACACACCCAGAGTTACTTGTTTGTTTAGAAACATAAAGTGCAGTACCCAGATTTGACCACAGGAAGTCATTCTTTCTTCATTCTGACATCACGCACCTTTTAAGGAAGGAAATAAAATGTAAACAGGGATGCTTCAAACCATGTGACGCAGCAACTTTCAGTCATTGTTTACTCCCTTTTTCCAATTGACAACAAGTCATTCTTGCTGTTTTTTTTTTGTTTCCAAAGCAGAATTGTTTGGAAGAAGAAAAGGTGCGTGCATGTGTGTGTGTGTGTGTGCATGTGGGATTGGTGGATAATCCAATTTTCCCCTCCTGTCGTCTAATCTCTGCCTACAGTCACGTCTGCCACATGAGCATGCCAGTCCATTTGCAGCATCAGGAACTTCCACAACTTTGTGTTCAGATCAGGGTCTGATTTGGTCCTCATCCGACAGCCAACATGACTATAAGGACAGCCCGTCCCAACCGGGGCCAGCATGTCCCCCCTCGCATGCACTGCCTGAAAAAGGTGGGTAGAAGCTTTTACCTCACCTGTCAGAATACTCATGCTTGTTTATGTGGACCACTGTGTTTAATAAGTAGACACATTATTTAAGTTGACTAAAGTTGTTTGAACGTATTTTTTGTTTAAAGCTCTGAGGCTGAAACATTTTCCATTAATCAGGAAAACTGATCATTAGAGAATCATGTGGGTGAAAATGTGTTTCTGTAGGGACATGCATTGATTTGTTGGCCAGTAAAGGAGCACAGACCGGCTCAGGGTAATCTCTAATTCTTCGCGTTAAGCTCCTTAGATTTGCTGCAGCCGTGGCTGAAATATTCAGCAGCATTAAGTGACGTTAGCTCCTTTTCACACTCCCGAGTCTGATTTAATGTCAGGGACAGAAAGACAAAATTTAATGGATGTTAAATCTCCAAAAGAGACACATGTTTATGCCAAACAGCAACTGTAAAAGAAATGTAAGCATCATCCACAGTGTCCATGTTGCACCTCTGAGTGTCAAATATAGTAATTTTGTTGTTTTCCTGCTTTTGAAAGTAAAAACGACATGACAGCATGCTTCAAAGGAGGAAGCCTGCACAAGTGATTTAAACACGGGTCTTTTTGTGGTGCGCTCACACACACACACACACACACACACACACACACACACACACACACACACACACACACACACATTATCATCTCGTTTATGCATTTTTATATTGATTTGATTCTTAGAGTGCACTCTGAACCCAGTTTCAATCAATCAAAAGTTTATTTGTAAATGGTTTATGCATGTGTGGGATTTAGATTTACCTTAAATCACTCACACTTAAACTCAATATTATTACGGCTTTCATTTAGACAGCTGAGTACGTTCTGTCATTCATAAAAACTACATGAATTTAGGACAGAGAGAGCAAAAGATTCAGACATGACAAACTTACAGTTCCTCTAATGTAACCATCAAACGTCTATATGACCTTGTGATTACGGTACCAATGACCTTTATTCAAGTTAATTCTCATAAATATGGACGTCTGTCTGAAGAATGCTCACAGCTGCTCATGTTCTTCCAGCTGGAGGCCATTGTGGTGGAAATGCAAGACCCAAAAAATGGAGTTAAAAACTCGGTGCAGAAGCTTAACGTTACCACCATCCCACATGCTGCTGCTGGTGAGTAGCACACACACACAAACACACACACACACACACAAACACACACACACACACACAAACACACACACACACACACAAACACACACATGCACAGTCACACACAGACACACACACACACACACACACACACACACACACACACACACATGCACAGTCACACACAGACATACACACGCGCACACACACACACACACACACACACACACACACACACACATGCACAGTCACACACAGACATACACACGCACACACACACACACACGCACAGTCACACACAGACACACACAGACACACACACACACACGCACGCACGCACACACACACACACACATGCACACACACACACACACACACGCACAGTCACACAGACACACACGCACACACACACACTCACCCACATGCACACACACACACACACACACACGCACAGTCACACACAGACACACACACACACAAACATGCACACAAACACGCACACACGTGCGCACACACACACACAGACACACAGACACATGCATGCGCACGCACGCACACACATACATACGCACACACGCACACACACGCACACACGCACACACACAAACACACACACAGACACACACACACGCACGCACACACACGCACACACACACACACACACACACACACCATGCATATTGCAGAGGTTTGCAGGACATGAAGTGATAGAATGATTTGACCTCTCGGTGTTTGAGCTCAGGACTCTAAATGTGAGTTTAGTTAGTGCTGCCCCCGTCCCTCTAGTAGAGCTAAAACACTAGCTACATTTACAATCGCCATATTTCCCCAATCTGATTCCATTCTTGGTTGATCAGAAATCCCAAATCTCTGTTTACATGTACAGTAATTGAAATAATCCGATCATGCTGTGAGTACACATGCAACAAGCATTCCGTCAGATTAAACAGGTTGAGCATGTGCAGAGTGGTCTTCCCTGGGAAAAAAAAACAAATGAACGCCGTCTTGTCTGCACGTCTGTTTCCTAACATTTTATTTTCTCATTCTCTAGCTTAGTCAGCTGACTCAGGTTTTTGCCCGTTAGAAACCTTCTTCACATTTTTACCTGTATGCTTCTGTTTCTACTGATGGCTTTAGCTAAGCTACAGGCCCAGCGGTACGTAATGCTACTGCTCCTCCTTCACAGCAGAGGAGAGCAGGATAAATTCTGTCTACCTCCCATCACATTTGTCCTGAGCGACTGCAAGGGTAGAAAGATGTCAGGCTGAACTTGCACACATGCACATTATTTTACCCCAACAATCCGAATGGGTGTGTACGTGGACATCAATCGGAACGATGACCGGACAAAACCATCCCTCTCAATCGGAGTGGGATTTCATTCAGATCGGGCCGTATCGGATCAGAATATTCCGGCTGATGTGTTTACACGAATCATTTTTGATCTGATAGCGCATTCATTCTGATTATGTGTACCCATGTTAGCATACTGTTAAGCATTAGATCAGTCTACTTCCTGTTTTGAGTCAGACTGTGTAAAGATGCAAACAGGCTAACTCTGGGCTTAAGCTGCTCTTGGCTAAATAAAGCAGCTCATAATTGGATAGGATCTGGACAGCTGCTTTAAAGCCACAGTCTGTAATAAATGTACTTATTTACTATCAAAGTCTGTGTGTCTGTTTACAAACTTGTCCTTTTTCATTAATGTTACTTAAAAATGTTTAATCTAAATATTACTTTCAACTTGAGATTTCACATTTTTGTATACATAAACTGTGGTCGATGCTCCATGCTTGTCCTTCTCCACCCGCATGCAGTCGATAAGACTGAAAGCTGACAGTCACTGATGACTGTGGCGATGCACGCATGGCTGCGGGGGTGAGGGAGACGAGTGGCGTTGCTGACGTGGTAAAAGTGGTGGAAATGGAAGCAGCAGAGTGAGAAGACACAGCTGCAAGGACTAATCAGATCCATTCTACAAATATTCACAGGACACAGACAAAGAGCTCTTGGTTGCCTGACTGCCCGTCTAGAAATCTAGACAGACAGTAGCTGAAGCAAAAAGATTTTGCTCTGCATGTCAGTCTAGTCATGCTCCACTGGAACCTCAGCAGGTCCACCATTTGCCTGAGCAGTTTTGTATCATGCCAATCACAGCGCTCAAGGCCACCTATTCCATGGGCCAACAGGGGCGTGGCCAGGGGCCTAGGAGATTTAGGGGCCTATCATTTCCGGTTAAACAAACAAACAAACATCGTTTTATTATTTGTCAGGTTTTCAGTCCGTCATCTTAGATGCTCATTTAAGGGTGCTGATTGATCTAAATTACAAGTGACCTACTCACTACTCGGGACCATGAGCTCACCAAAAATCAAACAAATTAGATGATTTCAGGGCGTGTTCTTCTGGATATGAGGAAACTTGAAATGAATACGTGGGTAGAGGAGGGGGTGCTCTGGATAACAGTTCTCGTCAGGTAAAAAAACGTTAAAGTGAATAAAATGTGGGGAATTAACTGTTGTTTATATTCCCCATAAGAGCTGCAGCAGAAGAAGTTCAGCCTTCAGGGGGGACAGCACTTTAGGATAGGAGTTAGGCTCATAATGTAGAATAACACATTTTATTCATCAATCGTGTCACACTCTGTCCTGTCTCCCCATTCTGTTCAGTGCTGTGTTCATGTTAATTGCTCCCACCTGCCTCTCGTCTTCCAATCGCTCCAGGTCCCAGCTCCTCCTGTATTTAAACCCTCTCGTTCTTGTGTGTCTTGTCAGTTCATTGTTTCATTGCCCAGCGTGCTCCTCATTAAATCCTTGTTGAATGTTCTTGTCTGCCTGCCCGCTTCTTCCCCTACATGTGGATCCTCACCTCCGCACCCGCACGTGGAGAGGTCAGCAGTTGTAGAGGGGCTGTAGGAGTGAGTTCCAGAGGGTGGGGGCAGCAATGGAGAAAGCTGTGTCTCTCCAGGTTCAGGGCTCGGCCATAGGTGGGGGAGAGAGAGGAGGGAGTGGGATGGGACACGGTGGTGGAGCAGGTCAGGGAGGTAGGAGGGGCCAGGTTAGGGAGGACTGCCAATGGAGGTGTTGAATGGACAAGAGAGATGTGGTCATTGGAGCAGGTGTAGGTTAGGAGATTCTGGATGTGCTGAAGCTTGGTGAGGGGTTTGGATGAGACACCACATAAGATACCGTTGTATTAGTGGATTTGTGATGTGATGAATGCATGAATAAGGGTTTCAGGGACAGAAGAGAAAGAAGGACAACCACTGACAAAAATTCAATCCAATCACCCGACAAAAACGGTTATCCAGACCAGTGGTTCCCAATCTGGGGTCCGTGACGCCCCAAGGGGTAAAAGGTTGTAGGGGGTCTGCACTATTTAGTGAGGTTACCAAGAGTATATTTGTAAAAATCACATTTAAAAATCCAGAAAACACACCCAATAGTACAATCGAAACTCCGTGTAAAGCCGGGCGTACACTGTGCGACTTTTTCACTCGCAGCGTTCAGCTTCAGCTCAAACTGTACGACTTCCTCGCAGGGCAGATCTCACGAGTCATGCGCTCACACTGTACGACCCAGTTCATGGATGCGACCTCACTGCTTACACTGTACGTCTGGTAGCAACACGTCGGACCTAAAAATATGCTAAAAATAGCAGTTTTTACACAACACGTCAGACTTTTTTGTTTTGTTTTGCCTGTTGTCCTTCGGGAGAGCTGCAGGAGGACACACAGGGATTAATGGGGGTTGGATGAGGAAAACGAAATAAAGAAAGTAAATCTGTGTTTTGTGATCAGTTTAATTTGACATGAACACAACAAACACGCTTTCTTGACAATCTTTGTGAGTAAAAAACATGTAGAAATTAAAACGAACAACGTGTGTTATTAGGGAAATAGCGGGTGAGCGGTGTTGATGCATGATTGCGCATGCGCCGTGAGCGGTTCTGATACTTTTTGGGTCTCAGCCACTTGCAGCGCGGCTTCAACCCTCACGAGGAACGAGCAAAATGTCAAACACTCCAGAAGTCCGTGCGAGCTCACGATCGCTGATCGGTAGCTGGTCACGTGGTGTTAATCGCCTCTCGTAACCCCCGTACACTACACGACGCTCGGCGCAAAACTCGCCCCGATCTCGTGGATTCTCCCACGAGTGGAAAATCGGCTCAAAAAAGTGAAAAAGTCGCACAGTGCACACCCAGCTTAAGAGGCATAACTCTGTATGTCTGAATAAAGTTTGTAATTATTATTATTATTATTATTTTTTTTTTTTTTTTATTTATCTCAAACCATCGAAAACATGAAATTGCATATGCACTCCCCCATATTCCTGGTGCATACAAAAAAATTTTTTTTTTTAAATGAGGAATACGATAAACATATGCTGTTGAATGAAACAATACAAAACATACAATAACATAAAACTATTTGAGAGGGAACTGGAAGAAGCAAAGGCTTATCTAGTCCAGCCCCAATTCAGTTAATAAATCACATTTGCTCACATTAACAAATTTGAAAGAAAAAAAATTTTTCTTTATGCAGGTCGTTCTATCTTCACCTTGCTAGTTGCTACATAAAAAGACAGTTACAAAACAATTGTTCACATGAATCTACAGAAAAAGAAAACAAAACCAATAAACAACAAAAACAAAATATTCCATTTGAAGCCAATTACCATTTTTATCACTTGCTATTTATGTATGAGTCAATTATAAGTTGTTTATACAACATTTTAAATGATCTAATGTTTTTACATAATTTTAAAGTCACATCAAGTTTGTTCCACAGTTTGATACCACATACAGATACACACATACTTTTCATAGTTGTTCGGTATAATGGAAAAATGAAGTTTTTAACGCCTCTCAATTCATAACCCTCTTCATGAGTTTTAAACAACCTTTGCAAATTACACGGCAGTACACCCATCATGGCCCTATACGGTACAAGGACAGTTTTAAATTGAATTAAGTCAAAAAATTTGAGTAATCTTAAATTGTAGAATAATGGAGTTGTATGATCTCTATATCCAGAATTTATAATTATCCTTACCACTCTTTTTTGGAGAACACAAATCTTTAATAAATTAGATTTATAAGTATTGCCCCATACTTCGACACAATATGATAAGTATGGTAGAATCATAGTACAATAAAGTGTGTGTAGTGCTTTCTGTGGTAGAGAATATCTTGTTTTATTTATTATTCCAATGCTTCTGGCTAATTTAGAACACACATATTGTATGTATGGCTTCCAACAGAGCTTATGATCAATCAATATCCCCAAAAACTTAATTTCATACACTCTTTCAATGGCTATTTCATTAACAGTCAAATAGATTTCTTTACTACTTCTTTTATTTCCAAATAACATAAACTTTGTTTTGCTGACATGTAACGACAGTTTGTTTTTATCAAACCAATTCTTAAGCTCACTCAATTCATTCTGGACCTTTAGTATAAGTTGCTGTATATCTTCTGCTGAACACAAAATATTTGTATCATCAGCAAACATAATAAATTTAAATAATTTTGAAGTTGTGTAAATATCATTTATATATAACAGAAATAACTTTGGGCCAAGTACCGACCCTTGCGGAACTCCACAGTGAACTTCGAGACAGCTAGACTTGTGATAGTCCAACTGCACATACTGAGCTCTGTTACTCAAATAACTTTTTAGCCAGTTGAGAGCTGTCTCCCTTATACCATACTTCTCCATTTTTGATAAAAGTATTTTGTGATCGACTGTATCAAAGGCTTTCTTCAAATCAATAAAAATTCCCAGAACATATTTTTTCTGATCAAGCGATGTGGATATGTCTTCAACCAATTCCATTAGAGCTTGTGCAGTAGATCTACCTGATCTGAAACCATACTGACTGTCTAATAAAATGCCATTTTTTTCTACAAATTTTTCCAGCTTATCATTGTAAATTTTTTCCAATATCTTTGAAAACTGAGGTAACAAGGAGACCGGTCTGTAGTTTGTAAATTGATGCCTATTGCCAGACTTGTAAAGAGGAACCACCTTAGCCACCTTCATTTTATTTGGGAATATTCCTGTTTTAAATGATAAATTACATATATACGTGAGTGGTTCGACAATACAATCAATAGTTTGTTTAACTAAAAACATATCTATGTCATCTCCATCTAATGAAAATTTTGTTTTACATGCTCTGACAATTTTAAGAATATCCTTTTGAGTCACTTCTTCAAGTAATAATGAATCCGCCACACCGTCTCCGTCACCATAACCATTGGATTCAGAGTCCACATTACTATTTATTTTGTCAGCCAACTTTGGACCAACCCCAACAAAAAATTCATTGAAGTGTTCTACTGTCAACTGTCTATCATAAATATCTCTGTTATTACTGACAAAATAATCTGGATGGTTTAGACCGTCACAACGCTTCTTGATTATTGTATTTAACACGTTCCATATTCCTTTGATGTTACTTTTATTCCTTTCAATCAAATTACTGTAATAATTCCTTTTACACATCCTCATTATAGTAATTAATTTATTTTTATATGTTTTATATTTTTGCTCCGCTTCTTTAGTTCTGTGTGATATAAATAGCTTATATAATGTGTTCTTTTTTTTACAAGCATTTTGGATCCCCTTTGTCATCCACGGCTTCTCTGAATATCGATTTCTACAACTATGTCTTATCATCGGACAATGCTTATCATATATACTTTTGTAAATATCCAGAAATAAGTTATACGCAATATTCACATCATGTTCACTATATATATTACTCCAGTTAACACTACGTAGTTCCGTTTTTAAATTTTGTAAATCTTCTTCCTTTCTTCTCCTTTTATACATTAAAGTTTTAGCTGGTTTTACTTTCTTTGGATGGCAGTCGTGGATAGCAAATACAGGGAGATGATCTGTTAGGTCTGTTATCAATAGTCCACTATGTATAATACTTTCTACATTATTAGTAAATATATTATCAATAAGAGTGGCACTATCAGCAGTTATTCTACTTGGTTTCGCAATGAGGGGAACCATGCTCATACTGTACATTAACTCAAGAAATTCATCAGTTTTCTTATGTGCTGTAGCTTTCAGTAGATCTATATTAAAGTCTCCACACACATATGTTATCTTACTTTTGTTTAACATTAAAATACTTTCCATTGTAACAATAAATGTGTCAATGTCACTTCCTGGTTTCCTGTATACACAATGAATCACTATGTTTTTTGTTTGCTTAATACTCACTTCAATGGATATACATTCCATAACTTCATCAATAACCATAGACAAGTTTTCAGTAAATTTATATGAAAGGGATTGATCAATGAAAAACGCAACCCCTCCACCCTTTCCATTCCTATTGATACAATGGAAATTGTAACCTTGCAAGAAAAAATCCTCACCGTGCTCTGAATCTATCCATGTTTCTGATATTGCAATGATGTTAAACGGCCTCACAAAATTATCAATATAATCTTTAATATTCTGAAAATGAGCATAAAGACTTCTGCTATTAAAATGAATGATAGATAAGCCATGCTCATATTTAATAGTTGCATTAAACTGTTGGTCAGTAAAATAACCACTTAATGAATGTGTGCTACTATGGAAATTTTGTTCTGGATCAATGTCCTGTTCAAAATCACCCATGAAGAAAAAATAATTTACTTATAGAAAAAAATTTAAGTAAATAAAACAACAACACCCACAAACTAAGTAAAAAACTAAATTAAAGAATGACCAACATAACTGTAACCATATCACTTAATATTTTCCAGTTGCTTGATATCTCTGATCCATAACCCACGACTATTTTCCGGAGCACCTTTCTGTTTGATGAACACCTTACAATTATTCACTGTTGATTGTGTGCATGTGCGTAGGGGTTGGGGGCACTGGCTTGTCTTGGACACGGGAAAGGGGATCCTTGTGAAAAAAGGTTGGGAACCACTGATCTAGAGCACCTCCTCCACCAATGCCCCAGTGGGGGGGCCTACTGAGCCTCTTTGCCCTGGGGCCTATCAGCTGGTTAAGGTGACCCTGACAGCGCTCTACTGGTTTGGTGGGTGAGATGATGCAATAGAGCGAAACAACAAATATGGCAGCGGCTTGTTTGAAAGGACTCTGGCATCAACTCTGGACTATTTAGACTTGGGCTTTTCTTTGTCTCCGGAGCAGATGGAGGTACTTCAGTCCTTTATTTAGAAAAGGGCTGTATCTGGATCTTCTTTAGCAGTGTGTGGTGAGGAGATCACGTTGTTCATTTTCAAAGACAGTTTGAAGGACAACCATACATTCTGCCCCATGACTGAGCTCTCCCTACAGGTCATTTATATAGGATGGTTGGCAGTAAATAAAACATGGAGACAGTTGAAAGCTGATGTGCGGTGTTTTCTGTGTGTGACCCTGAGGTGTGTGTGGGTGACTGTAGCTGCAACACCTACTCTGAACTGAGTTGTGCTACGACGTCAATTGTTTATGTAAACTGTGCCTTTAAAAGTCCTATTAGAGTTGTACTTAAAGTCACAATTGAACTGTGTGTACAGTGAGGAGCATAAGTGTTTGAACACCCCGGTGTGTGTGTGTGTGTGTGTGTGTGTGTGTGTGTGTGTGTGTGTGTGTGTGTGTGTGTGTGTGTGTGTGTGTGTGTTCAAACAGGAAATGACATCATAGCATGGATTAACACCAAGATGAAGACCACTGTGGAAGGTAAACGTTTTTATGTTTGTAAATGTATGAAATCTCACAATCTGCTTTCAGATCAGTTGGTTTTCTGTGTCTAAAAATAAAACTAGAGCATTAATAGTTAAATACATCAGAACAAAGAGTAGGGACCCTAAGGCTCCTCCCTTTCCAGGCCATAAAATCTGGTCTGCTTGACTTACACCCTGAATCACACACATGTTGTTCTTCAGTTTAAATGATAAACGGTGAAAGTTACGACTATGTCTGTCACGTAATTTAAGATGAATTAGTTTGTGAAAGTTGGTAATTAAAATGACAACAAATCAGACGTGTTATTTATGATGTCACAGCAGAATCTCGTCTCCCATTACTGACCACATGACTTATAGATGATAGATGTGGAGTGGTTTTCTCATGTTAATGCTCCATCTGTCAACCAATCAATCAATCAATCAATCAACCAACCAATCAATCAATCAATCAATCAATCACATTTTATTTTTAGAGCACTTTTCATATAAAATCAGCACAGTGCTTTGCATAAAAATGCTACAAAAATGTAAAAGGATTATAAACGCAGCTTTTGCACACCCAAACCCAAAATTACGCGACCACTTCTAACTTTGCACACACACTCAGCACACACCCAAACAAACAAAACACCTGAACACTGAAGTTAAAAACCCTTCAAATAAGAAAAACAATCAGCTAAAATGAGTTAAAATAGATCCATTAAAAGCCAAGAAGACAGGTCTTGAGCCTCTTTTTAAAACCATCCACACTTTCAGCAGCCCTGAGGTTCTCCGGCAGACTGTTCCACAGACGAGCCATAGTAGGAAAATGATTCTTGGCTGTATGTTTGGATCTAACTTTTGGGACGACTAAAAGCCTGCACCGGAGGACCTCAGGGACCGGGGAGCTCATAGTTCAAAAGGTCGGCTAAACTTTACTCCTGTCATCAGACCAGACAATACAAGCAGCTGGAGTCCATTTTGTCTTTTCACACAAACCTATAAAAACTTTTGCGGTCTGTTGAAAATAATCTCTTTCTTGGCATCAAATGTGCTTTAAAGGTTCCCGGACATCACGTGTGGAATCCATGGCACAAATCAGACTGGATCAGAAAATAGCTTTTGTCGCTCCGGACTCACATTCACATGTTTTGGCAGTAGAGGACTCAGAGACCTGAAGTAGATGGGCGTCGTTTCTGTGGTCGGGGTTGGGATGGTGAGAGCTGGGTAATGTAACAGTTGCTGAGGGGCGTTATCTTCCGGTTTCACAGGTGTGCTTACATGTTTTGGGTGTCCTGTGCCACTTGGTGGTGGTCAGTCAGTCCATCAGATGGATACCTATTAGACCGGGGATCTCCAAACGTACAGCAAGAGTCAAAAACCTGTCAACCCCTTAACTCCCACCTCCAGCAGAGCGTTGACCACACCCCGACAGCACTGAGTCTGACTGAGCCTTGTTGAGGAAGCTGCTGCCAGCTGTGGCCCTAAGCTTGCTGATGGTCATCGTGACAGCAACCTCTGGACACTCTGGTGGGTACCAGAGTTTAGGGGAGCTATCAGGCTGAAGGAGGCCCACAGCACATGGTTGCTGAAGGACCAGAGGGCCGAGCGATGTGCAGCAGTGGCAGCTGTCGATACAAAATCTTGGGTTTGGGAGGAATTTGGAAGTAGAGGATCTATCGGCTCCAAGGAGATTCTGGCTGATCGTCCGGTGTTTCGGGGGCCGGTCAGAAACTCGCCCACACTGATTATCTTGTGATGGAGAGCTGCTAACATCAACTTTTCATTATTGTTTTCATTTCCTCAAACTCTTGTTATTGTCTCCTTCTGATTGTTGGGAGATTCAAGTTCTTCTTTTCTGTTTTTGAAATTGTGCATCCATTTTTTCCTGCACATTGTTGAGTTACTCATCACTTTTCTTTCCTTCTCCTTTCATTTTTTGTCTCACACTTGATGCATGTGAAAACTCTCAAACCCTGCATCATTAAATGTACATTTTCTGAATACTCTTAAGTTATGATATTCTAGAAGTTTCCATAAAACAATACATAATTTCTGTTAGTAAGCAGTGCCTGTTTGCTGCCTGAGGACTGCAGGATCAGCACTAATTGTAAAATGTACACATTTGTTAATTAGCCTTTAGCTTCTGTTAAAGAAAAAAATGGATTTTTTTGAGTGGTTTTCTTTGTAAATACAACCAAATGGACATTTACCATTTGCACAGAGAACTTCAATGATTGTTTTCTTCTCTGGGTTTCAGAAGCTCAAGTGTTTGGTACCATGCTAGTGGCATATGGCTACATCTACCCTCTAAAGAACCACAATAAACTGGTGATGTGCAATGACTCCAGCCTCTACCGCTTCCAGGTACAACAAACACTCTTCTTCTTCTCTGTTGTGGCTTATTATTAATAAAATGTGACAATCAGCTGAAACTGTTGAGAAAAGTTGGTTCAAACTAAATAACAGGAGGTGTTAAACGAACCGCATCTCAATTCAATTCAAATTCAAAAATACTTTATTAATCCCAGAGGGAAATTGACTGCTGTAATAGTTCAGAATAATAATAATAATCAAGTCATCAAAGAGTTATTGTATATTACAATGGCTGTTGGCAGGAAGGATCTCCAGTAGCGGTCAGTGTTGCAGCGAAACTGAAGAAGCCTCTGACTGAAGACACTCTTCCGTTGTCGGACAGTCTTGTGAAGAGAATGCTCAGGGTTGTCCATCATTTTCTTGATTCTCTGGAGAATCCTTCTTTGCATTATCTCCTCCAGTGGTTCCACAGTCGTCCCCAGAACAGAACCAGACTTTTTTATTAGGCTGTTGAGCCTTTTCAGGTCCCTGCTTCTGATGCTGCTACCCCAACAGACGATGGCTGAAGAGATTACACTCTCAACAACAGACTTGTAGAAGATCTGCAGCATCTTGCTACAGACACTGAAGGACCTAGGCGTCCTCAAGAAGTGCAGTCTGCTGTGTCCCTTCTTGTAAACAGCTTCGCTGTTCTTTCTCCAGTCCAGTCTGTTGTCCAGGTGAACTCCAAGGTATTTGTATTCCTCAACCACCTCCACTTCTTCTCCCATGATGGAAACAGTGTTTGACTCCACCCTGTTTCTTCTGAAGTCTAAAATCATCTCCTTTGTTTTGTTCACGTTCAAGGTCAGATGATTGTTTCCACACCATGCCACAAAGCGCTCCACCAGCTCTCTGTACTCAGCTTCCTGTCCATCTCTGATACAGCCGACAACTGCTGAGTCATCTGAGTATTTCTGTAGATGACACGTCTCTGTACTTTGTACTGGAAGTCTGAGGTGTACAGGGTGAAAAGGAATGGTGAGAGTACAGTCCCCTGTGGTGCTCCAATGTTACTGATCGCCTGGTTTGATGTGCAGTTCTTCAGCCTCACAAACTGTGGTCTGTTTGTCAGGTAGTCTTTAATCCAGGCGATAGTTGAGGCCCCCACCTGTGTCTTCTGGAGTTTCTGGCAAAGTACATCAGGCTGGATTGTGTTAAATGCACTGGAGAAATCAAAGAACATGACCCTGACAGTGCTGCCTGCTTTGTTCAGATGACAGTGGGTTGACTGAAGCAGCTGGATGATGGCATCTTCAACTCCAACTCCATGGCGATAAGCAAACTGCAGCAGGTCCTGATATGTTCTAGTTTGCTCGTTCAGGTGGACCAACAGGAGTCTCTCCAGGACCTTCATGATGTGGGATGTCAGGGCAACCGGTCTGTAGTTGTCATTGACTGATGGGCGAGTTTTCTTTGGAACTGGAACAAGGCAGGATGTCGTCCACAGGACTGGAACCTTCTCCTGGGCCAGGCTGAGGTTGAAGAGGTGCTGCAGAATCCCTGCTCTGCACAGGCCTTCAGTACTCTGGGGCTGACACCATCTGGACCTGCAGCCTTGTTCCTGTTCAGTCTCTCCAGCTGCCTCTTCACCTGACTTCTAGAGACAGATAGGTGGGAGGGGGAGGTAAATGGGGCAGCAGCATCTCCTGACTTGGTTCAAGACAGATTTATAGAACCAGACGAGTCCATGACTGCGTTAGAGGAAAACAGAGCTGGCGTGTGACAGGAAAATGTTGGATCAGAGGAGGATGGGATGTCTGATTGGCTGGGGACAGGCGAGGAGGATGCTGGGTTTGTTCCTTAACTGAACCTATTGAAGAACTTGTTCAGTTAATTGGCAGTGTCCAGGCTGCCATCTGTGCAATCCTTCCTCTGCTTGAAGCCTGTGATCTTCTTCATCCCTGACCAGACATCTCTGATATTGTTCCTCTGTAGTTTGTTCTCCAGCTTCTTCCTGTATGCCTCCTTGCTGTCTCTGATCTTGATCTTCAGTTGCTTCTGTATACTCCCCAATAATTCCCTGTCTCCCTCCTTGAAGGCTCTTTTGTTCTCATTTAGCAGATTCTTCAGTTAACTGGTGATCCAGGGTTTGTTATTAGCGAAGCATTTCACTGTTCTGGTGGGTATGATGTTGTCCACACAGAAGTTTATATAATCAGTGACACATCCAGTCATGGCACTGATGTCCTCTTCATATCCTTGGCAGAGAGTCATCCAATCTGTGGTCTCAAAGCAAACCTGCAGGGCTACTTCAGCATCCTGTGACCATTTTCCCACAGTTCTTCTTGTCACAGGTTGCCTCTGAACAAGTGGTTTGTATTCTGAGCAGAGAAAAACAAGATTGTGATCAGATTGTCCTTGAGGAGGTCTTGTTTTGGACATGTATGCATTCTTTACATTTGCATAACACAAATCCAATGTCTGGTGGTGCAGCTGACAAACTGTTGAAATGTTGGAAGTGTAGCAGAGAGTGAGGCATGATTAAAATCACCAGATATAGACACAAATGCATTTGGGTGCTGGTTTTGTAGCTTAGCGACAACGGAACTGATGGCATCACATGCATTTTCAGCAATGGCTGAAGGTGGAATATAAACGGTTGCCAAGACAACACTGGTGAACTCTCTTGGCAAATAATATGGGCGACAACTTACTGCCAAGAGTTCAACATCTGGGCTGCAGAGATGACATTTCACTCAAACATGACCTGGATGGCACCATCTGGTTTTGACTAGCACTGCCACTCCACTTCCTTTTATTTTCCCGCTCCTCTTCAGATCTCTATCTGCTCGTACAGTCAGGAATCCTGGCAGAGAGACGCCGGAATCGGGGATATGGTCCTGCAGCCACGTCTCACTGAAACACATAACACTACACTGCAGATACGCTGGCTGAGTCCTTGAAAGGGCTTGGAGTTCATCCATCTTGTTGGCCAGTGATCTCACATTGCCCATTATGATCGATGGAAGAGATGGTTTGAATTTCCTCTTTCTCTGTCTCCATTTTGCTCCCGCTCTGCACCCACACTTCTTGTGTTTTAGCTCATTTGGGATTTGTGGCTTCAGTTGAGGTATTATTTCAGCCTTCCCAATGTTAATCAGCTGCTTCCGATTGTAAACCAGCTTTTTGCCATGGTTACATATCATAACAAATGCTCAAAAAGTGAAAAAAGTGAAAAAATAGCAGTAAAAATCCTCCAAGCTTCACAGCACCAGAAACAGAAAAGTAAAATGTCCAAAAGAATACTGTTTTTCTTGAGAAACTAGAAGAAAAAATGTCCAAGAAAAGGCAAAACTTACATATAGTCAACAGAGCTACTCCAACATGCAGCCACTCAGAGCAGCGCAGTTCCGGAATCAAGAGCAGCGCAGTTCCGGAATCATCTCATCTGCGTTAACATGTTTTTACAAAGATTGTCACCCATAACATTTAACTGAGGATGTTTTTCTACTGAACATCAGCCTCCTTAAACTCAAATCAGGTCCGATTAACCAATGCTACCCTGTCTTCTTTACAAGCACATCTCCATCCACCTGCTGCAGAAACAGCTGCTGCGTTCACAGAAACAGATCTGTGCTGCAAACCCGAAATGAATCTGCGTGTTTCCACTACATACTTGGACACGTTAGCTGAACGATTTGTGCAATAATCAGATTTTTATTTTACTTCCACAAAATGCAAGTTCTGGATTAGATATTACAGAAACGGGGATGGCTTGTCGTCAAACTTAAAAGCCGGTGCTCATTAAACTAGGCCGTCATTTATTTAAGTCAGGCAGTCTAAATGAAGGCGGGGAGGCTCGCTAGCTGTTGCACACATGCGCAGTGGGTATTATTTTACTCCAACATCCAAATGGCTGTGTACATGCGATCGGAATGATGGTCGGATAAAACCATCTCACTCAATCAGATTGAAATTTCATTCCAATTGATTCGAATCGAATCAGAACATTCCGATTGACATGTTTACATGCAGATTTTTTTTATCTGATTGGGCATTCAATCTGATTAATTGCGCGCATGTAAACGTGGCTATTGAGAGAATAAAGCTAGCCGGTAGATCCCACGTGACAAAATCATCAGTGAGAATTGACAGCCGAAGTTTTAGATACTAACCAAAAACTGGGAGGGAACCAGGTTTATTATATGGAATACATGTCATCTGAGCAAAACCATTAAAGCCGATGGTCACATTTAGGTAGTAGTTAACTGGGCAAGACCAAGCGTTTGGTTTCTCAAGAAGAAAGCATAAATAATGGCTTTCTTCTTCAGAACAGGATTCAACTTGTTGTTTTCTGTAGTTTCCTTCACAGTTTTCTGAAACTCTGTGACAATTTTGACTGAACAAAACCTGCAGCAGGTTGTATTGATAGATTAACGTTGTTGATCGTTGTGTTTTTCTCCCAGACCCCGTACTTCTGGCCAACACAGAAATGGGTTCCAGAGGATTCTGATTATGGTGGGTACAATGTTATTGTATGAACTGTGAGGCAATCAATCAATCAATCAATCAACCAACCCATCAACTTTATTTATATTGTGCTTTCTGCACCTATCAAGATGGTCCAAAGTTCTGTATAAAAGTTAAAAGAAACCCAATAACATAAGAAAAGAGTATAAACAACATGAAGATACAGAGAAAAATCCATTCATGAGGGAGCTGGTGGCAGTAGAGCTAGTACAGTCACTTGGAGGTAAGGTCCTCCGATGCCTTCTCATAGGAGACCAGTAGAACATCGAACTCGCTGAGAAACATTTTAAATGATTATTTCTGATGATAATCATCACTCTGATGATTTCATGCAGGCTGAACATGAAAACAGTCTCCTACACCTATCTGCTGCAGTAGCTTCTGATAGAAAACAGACGGCGAAGCTCTAGGATAGAAAATCCTGACAGATCTACGTCACACTGTCCTTATCATTCATGGGCTCACCCATCTTGGCTCACGACGAGTAAGGCTGTTGTTGGTTAAGTGTCCAGGAAACAGCAGAAAGCGTCTCATCTAGTAGAAGCTAACTGTTAGCATTAGCAACTCCACCACACAGCAGAACTCCTCCAGGCTTGTGTTATTTGTGGAGATGAAACATCAACGTTGCAGAGCAAAGAGAGTCAGCAGTAGAGTCACGTTGCTGTCAGCCAATCAGAGGAGAGATGAATATCAGGAAGTAAGACTCCAGATCCTGTCGTCTGAAGCTACTTTCTCTCCTCTGGCTGAATTATCTGTGCTGAAACAGGCACACTGCAACTTTTATCCCTAGAGAATGACTTACAAGGCTTTCATTCCTACTAGAGGCCATTTATGTAGTAAAATAAAAGTGAAGGGCCTCTTAAATATTATGAGAGTGCAGGCAAATATCACAGACAAACTTACACCCTCCCTTTGTAGATGTTTTGTATAAAATATCATTAAAACCTTTTGTTTAACGGTTGCCATGTTTGTGTATGACTACTATTGTTTTTTTGCTTCTTATTTTAGCTATTTACCTGGCAAAGAGGAACATCCGTAAGAAAGGCCAGCTTGAGCCATATGAGCAGGTGAACAGTCAGGCAGAACAAAGCGAATACAGAACCGTTTTCTCTTCCATGTTCTAGATAGATTTCTGGTTCCAACACCTTCTAATGCTGACCTATTCTGTTGTTTTAATCAGACTCATTACAACCACCTTCATGAATGGCTCAACCACAAGTGGGAATTTATTGTAATGCAAGCCACTGAACAGTACAAGTAAGTGATAGCACACACACACACACACACACACACGCACACACACACACACACACACACACGAACGCACACACACACACACACACACACACACACACACACACACACACACACACACACACACACACACACACACACACACACACACACACACACACACCTGTCCATCTGTTTCTTGTAAAACTGATGGCTATGGCTCCAAAAAAGAAAACCCAAAATTTTGTGTTGCAGAAAATTTGAATATTATGAGAAAGGTAAAAATTGGAAATCCCAGGAGTCCCAACCTAATCAGCCATATAACTCTAAAAACCTGCAACGTGTGGGACAGTAGTCCACACAATCATGGGGAGGATAGCTGAATGGTCCAGGAACTCTTACATTGACAGTCACCCATAAGAGCCATCCAAACATGAACAAGAAGTTGTCTTTTGTTTTGAAAGGTGATCTAAGCGGGAGTACTGTAATGCCGTGTCTACACGTGCATGTCAAAATCGAGTGAGGGGTGGCTTGACTGCAGTCATTTGTAACCCGTGCGTAGGATCGATCTGTGTGGCTCTTGATGCTCTAACTCCTGCATCTGGCTTGACAGAAGTTACTAATGTCACATTCCTCGTGTCAGTCCAGTCCTGAACCAGAGACAACACCAGAAGCACCTCGTCTGGCTCAAGAAGAACAAGAGCTGTTGCTTGGTGGTCCAAAGTCCTCTTTTCAGATGAAAGTGTCACACCCTGTCCTGTCTTCTCCTAGGTTGTAGTCTGTGTCTCCGTTAATTGCTCCCACCTGCCTCTTGTTTCCCAATTACCATAGCTCCCGCTCCTCGTGTATTTAAACCCCTTCTGTTCTGTGTTCCATGTCGTGTCATTGTTTCAGTGTCCAGCGTGTCTATCTAATAAACTCATGTCAAACGGACTTACCTGTTCGCCTTCTTCCTCCCCGCGTTTGGATCCTACCTCCGCTGCACTCGCCAGGCACGCGCGTGACAGAATGACACGACCCTTTACAGGATCCAGCGGGGAGATTCTTCCGTGGGAGAACCTGCTCCAGTGGCTTACCCCGACCCACCAGCCGGCTTCTCCCTCTCCAGCCCCAGCTCCGCCTCGCCGCCGCCGGCCTCCCCGACCATCAGCCTCGGCGTTCCTCGCCGCCCTTCCGGAACCGGACGGGAGTTGGGATGGGGAGACGCTCCTGGATCGCTCCAGCTATGAGGGCACGAGGCTGGCAATCTGCTCCCCCGGAGTTGGTCCACGGCGTGGGGAAAGACACCGGAAGCCACCGCAGCCCTGCGCTTCAGGACGGAGCTGCAAGCCCGCCGCTGGCCGTGCCCGGCGCGGCAGTTCGGACACGCCCCCGGCCAGACCACCCGTCCCGTCTCCTGCAGAACCGGCGCCTCCGTCATCTGCAGGGGGAGGAGCAGCACTCGCAGCCCGGCTGATAGAGCTCCAGCCGGAGCTCGGCCGGTTCTGCCAGCTCATCAGCCTCCAGGACTCTCACCTGGATGCTCTATCCTCCTCGTCTCAGGGCCAGAGGAGCGAGCCCGGGGTTCACCCAGCAGAGCTCGCCGGTCACCGGGCTGAGCTGGCCCAGCTTCGTTGGACACTCAGCCTCAGGGAGTCGCAGCTGGACGGTCTGTTCTCCCTGCTCTCACGGTCTCCGGCACCGTCGGTTCTCTCTCGGCCGGTTCCGGCGGTGGTCTCGGAGGCCGCACCCCAACCAGCCCATAAGCTGACGGATCGGGCCCAGAAGCAGAGGGTACCTGCCCGGAAGCAGACGGTACCGGATCCGGTCCAAAAGTCGGCGGTCCAGAAGTCGAGGGACCAGAAGCCGACTGCCCCGGACCAGAAGCCGACTCCCCCGGACCAGAAGCAGACGCCCCCGGACCAGAAGCAGACTACCCCGGACCAGAAGCAGACAGTTCCGGTTCCGGTCCAGAGGCCGGCGGTCCAGAGGTCGAAGGACCAGAAGTCGACGCCCCCGGACCAGAAGTCGACGCCCCCGGACCAGAAGCCGACGCCCCCGGACCAGAAGCAGACGCCCCCGGACCAGAAGCAGACTACCCCGGACCAGAAGCCGACACCCCCGGACCAGAAGCAGACTACCCCGGACCAGAAGCAGACAGTTCCGGTTCCGGTCCAGAGGCCGGCGGTCCAGAGGTCGAAGGACCAGAAGTCGATGCCCCCGGACCAGAAGTCGACGCCCCCGGACCAGAAGCCGACGCCCCCGGACCAGAAGTCGATGGTAGTCGACGCCCGGTCCTGTTCTGAAGTCCACGCCCCTTCCTGTTCTGAAGTCGACGCCCCTTCCTGTTCTGAAGTCGATGCTCCTTCCTGTTCTGAAGTCGACGCCCCTTCCTGTTCTGAAGTCGACGCCCCTTCCTGTTCTGAAGTCGACGCCCCTTCCTGTTCTGAAGTCCTGTCCGAAGTCATCTCCTCTGAAGTCGTGTCCGAAGTCGTCTCCTCTGAAGTCGTGTCCGAAGACGTCTCCTCTGAAGTCGTGTCCGAAATCGTCTCCTCTGAAGTCGTGTCCGAAGTCGTCTCCTCTGAAGTCGTGTCCGAAGTCGTCTCCTCTGAAGCCGTGTTCGAAGTCGTCTCCTCTGAAGTCGTGTCCGAAGTCGTCTCCTCTGAAGTCGTGTCCGAAGTCGTCTCCTCTGAAGTCGTGTCCGAAGTCGTCTCCTTCTGAAGTCGTGTCCGAAGTCGTCTCCTCTGAAGTCGTGTCCGAAGTCGTCTCCTCTGAAGTCGTGTCCGAAGTCGTCTCCTCTGAAGTCGTGTCCGAAGTCGTCTCTTCTGAACTCGACGTCTCGTCCGAAGTCGTCTCTTCTGAACTCGACGTCTCGTCCGAAGTCGTCTCTTCTGAACTCGACGTCTCGTCCGAGGTCGTCATCTCCTCTGAAGTCGACGTCTCCTCCGAAGTCGCCTTATTCACCCTAGAGGTCGACGCTCGTTCCCCTCCAAGGGTCGACGCTTCCTCCTGTCCAGAGTGCGACGTCCCCTCTGGTCTGACGTCTCCTCCGTCTCCGGTTCCAATGGTGGTTGGCCCAGCCTGCAGAGCTCCTCATCTGCCGCAGGCGCCGGCCTCCAAGGGCCCGTCGCCTCCTCTTCTGCCGCAGGCGCAGGCCCCCAGACTCTGCTGATCCCTGCCGCCTCTCCATCGTCCTCTGGGCCATCCCTCCAGGTCCCCCTCCTCCCGCCCTGCTCCTGGTTCCTGTGGGCGTCTGGGATCCGCCCTTTGAGGGGAGGTTACTGTCACACCCTGTCCTGTCTTCTCCTAGGTTGTAGTCTGTGTCTCCATTAATTGCTCCCACCTGCCTCTTGTTTCCCAATCACCATATCTTCCACTCCTCATGTATTTAAACCCCTTCTGTTCTGTGTTCCATTTCGTGTCATTGTTTCAGTGTCCAGCGTGTCTATCTAATAAACTCATGTCAAATGGACTTACCTGTTCGCCTTCTTCCTCCCCGCGTTTGGATCCTACCTCCGCTCCACTCGCCAGGCACTTGCGTGACAGAAAGTCTGCAGGTAATTTGGAAATCAAGGTTACAGAGTCTGGAGAAGAGAGGAGAGGAACAGGATAGACGCTGTTTGAAGTCCAGAGTGAACATTTAAGTCAGTGATGGTTTGTGTCCATGTTGTGTGTTGGACCACTGTGGTTTCTGAGGGCCATAGTGAATGCAGACATCTACCAGGAGGCTTTGGAGACCTTCATGCTTCCTTCAGCTGACAAGCTTTGGCACCTGCCCACTGCCAAAGGTGGTTCATTGAACATTGAAATACTTCACTCTGTACAGTATAAAGAATGCATACAAAATGGTTTTCACTTTCTGAAATGAGTGACAACAATATAGGATTTTGTTTTTAATATCCTGACATTTGTGTGCTCCAGGGCCGGTAGAGACCGGAACAAGCCAGACCGAGTCATCTTTGACTGCCAGGAGAGGGCCTATTGGATGGTGAACAGACCTCCGGTCAGTTTATGGCTCTTTGTCAGGGGACTTGTGTGCACACACCAGTGGCTGCTAGTGAAAAAAGCATTGATGGGGCCGATGTGCTAAAAGCACAAGTATTCAATGAACAGTTGAAAAATGACCACGATCTCACAAAAACCATTCATTTCCTCCCAGTTTCAGAGAGAAAGCCAGTGAAGATTTACCTCATGCAGGGTGCTGTAACTGCTCCTGAGGGTTATTTTAGATGTTTGGTGTTGAATAAAAGGCCACCCTCCCATGCTGTTTACCCAGTACTTTAAACTCCTCCCCACCAGCAAACACCATGACCGGTGACTGGCTCCCCAGGGAAAGACCACGGCCATCCGTTTGGGGAGATTTTTATGTATTTAGCTGACGTTTCCATCCAGAACTACGTACAACTAAGAATGTACCAAAGCCGTTACCTTTGAGGCTAATGATGAAGCAAGAACACTTGTCAGGCTCAGAGTAGCAACGGTGCACGGATCATAGAGGGAAGTGGGTGCAAGGGTGTAGCTGCTCTCTGTAACGTTTTGTAAGGGGTTACTTTCAATAAATTGTCAATAGAATATAAAGGTGTTCAATAACGTAATATTCCATAAAAATATGGATTATCAGTATTATTGAATCTACACTGAACTAGAATATAAACACAGCACTTTTGTTTTTGCTCCCATTTTTCATGAGCTGAACTGAAACATCTGAAACTTTGTCTACATGCACAAAAGACCCACGACTCTCAAGTATGGTTCTGAAATCTGTCTGCATGTGTGTTAGTGAGCACTTTTCCTTTACCAAGATAATCCATCCCACCTCACAGGTGTGGCATATCAAGGGGCTGATTAGACAGCACGAATATGCACAGGCATGCCTTAGACTGCCCACAATAAAAGGACACCCTTACCCTGAGTCTTCAGCTGCTTCTTAAAGGAGACCACTGAGTCCACTGATCTCAGGCTCAGGGGGAGAGAGGTCCAGAGTCTGGGGGCCACAGCAGTAAATGATCTGTCACCTTTGGTCTTTAGCCTGGTGCTGCACAACCAGTAGGCTTTGATCATTGGACCTCAGGGACCTGCTGGGGTGTAGGGACCTATATCCACTGTAGCTCATCAGTCCTGCACAAGGTAAACACTATTTCTCTGAGCAGAGGCTGATCAGGAAGCTATCTTCAACAAGAGAGAAATGAATCATGCATCACTTCTACACAGACACATCTCAAACAGGTCTTAGTGGTCATAATGTTTTGGTGGATTGTTCCATTTTCCAGAAAACTGATTTTCCTGCCTGTTTATGTATTCTACATGAGCAGCATCGCACTCACAGCGCTCTGGACTGTGGCCCAGAACGACTCATCGACCCGAACACCGAGGAGGTATCAGGTCAGTCGTTTGGTGGAGGCGGTGTGTGTGTGTGTGTGTGTGTGTGTGTGTGTGTGTGTGTGTGTGTGTGTGTGTTTGTGTGTGTGTGTGTGGTAGTCAAAGACTATAATAAATCTTGTTAACTGAATCCTTTCTCTTCTTGTTTTTTATCTTTTCAGACAGACGTCTGTTTTCTGAGTCTGGTGATGTTCACACCGTGAAGTCCAAAAGTCTAGAACCACATCAGAAATCTGCTAGAGTTTCTAGAAATCTGGAAAGCTTTGGAATGAAATATAAGTTATGTTTGAAACTAAAGTGGAACTGAAACCTGGGACTTTAAGACCTCACGGTGGGTTTGTAACTGTGATGTAGAACGTAGCCTTCTGTTTCCTGACGGTCTGCTGCGTGTAACATCTGGTAGATTTGACTAAGTATGCAGTAATTAAATCAGTACTCAACCAAGAGTACTTGGGACGGTGAAAAGAACACCATCCAAGTTGTTTAGATGATTAGGTCTGTCCGCCCTCCTCGCTGCCACATGGCTGGGAGCTTCAGGGTTCTTCTCAGTGTCTCAGCTGCTCTTAGTTCTTCTCCCTTCTGGACTGAGATCTCTGAGGTTTTTCCTGGAATCTGTTGGAGCTGCTTTCCCAGGTCAGAGGTCACAACCCTGAATGGGGCCTCCACATCCATCACCAATGCCTGGTACAATGTTCACATTAATGTGAAAGTTGCTTTTTCTGGATGAAAAGCTCAGAAACGACCCCTGTGACCTCTGCCAGTGGCTGCTGCAGTCTGACCCTCTTTAGAATAAACGTTTGTTATTTTTTGGTGTTCTCTTAGAGGTTGGGTTGCATCTGCTGCCAGGTCCTTGGGTGAGGGAGAAGGTTTGGTCAGCTGCAACAGGCTCCTGATGGACCACCAGCAGCAGAGCGACCACCTGAGCCAAAGCTGCTTTATTAGTGACATAAACCTCTACACCTTTAATCGCTAAGTAAAGTCTGACCACAGCTGTTGTGTCGTGGCCTAGTGTTGTGGTGGTTTCTGTAACATCTGCAGGATGGAGGCCTCCTGGACCTCAGAGCTGTGGACCTTCTAGAATAATCTGTTGTTCTGTGTGTGGTCTGATCATGTTAAGGTGTTTTTATCTACTCCTCTCCTCACAGAGAATCTCCTTTGACCAGTACAGACGTGTGGTAAGTTCCATATGTAGAAGGAAGCTGCTGATGTCTCCTCGCATCAGTTAGAAGCCAGGAGACAACATCTGAGTGGAACTGGTCTTCAGAAGCATCCTGATTCGTGCATTTTTCTGTTCCTGCCTCTCTCTAGAACGTCTTCTACCAACAAGCCATCATGAGGTCAAAGGTCAAATCTAGTGTGTCACTTGGAGCGTAAGTTCCTCTGGTGCCTTCATTGGAGACCAGTAGAACACCTAATTCACTGAGAAACCATTTTTAATGATTATTTTTTATTATAACCATCACTTTGAGTTTTTCATGCAGGCTGAACATGAAAATAGTCTCCTACACCTATCTCCTGCAGTAGCTTCTGATAGAAAACAGACGGTGAAACTCTAGGATCAGAAAAACCTGACAGATCTACGTCACACTGTCACGTAGCATTCATGGAATCCATCTTGACTCACGACAGGGAAGACTGTTTTAGCGTCCAGGAAACAGCAGAAAACGTCTGGCTAGTAGAAGCTAACCATTAGCATTAGCAACTCCACCACACAGCAGAACTCCTCCAGGCTTGTGTTATTTGTGGAGGTAAAACATTAACGTTGCAGATCAAAGAGAGTCAGTGGTAGAGTTGTGTTGCTGTTAGCCAATCAGAGGAGAGGTGTGAGAATATAGGAAATAAGGCTCTGAAACCTGCAGGTTTATGCTCTCCTGTTATCTAGCACACTTCTAGTTCCTGAAACAGGAAGGCCGGAGCTTTTTTCCCACAGAGATCGATTCACAAGAGATTCCTTTATTCTAGAGACCACTGCAGGCGTGTTAGAAAAAAGGGGTGAACTTGGTCTTTAAAAAATATCTGACGTTTGTCATCTTTTTACTAAGCGCCAAGTAGCCAAAGTTTTCCAGAACCTTCCACACAAAAACCGCTAAGGAAGCATTCCACTTTACATGACTACCAGGTGCTTCTTTGGTTAAAAGGGATTGATGCTGCTGCTTCTACAGGTTGGTTAAATACATCACAACCTACAAAAACCACGACCCATTCCTGGCTCCCTGCCAACCCAGCAACCCCTGGCAGACGGACCATGATGCGTACTGGACTCTCAACATGAGGAGGTGAGTGTTGTCTCCAGATGTTTTCTTATGCGTCGGGTCATACCGGTTTGTCTTTTATGTTTGTCATTGCACAGCTTTTTGACTTGATGAGTCTGTTTTCTGTCACCAGAGTTGAGGCTCCCACGAAGATGCGGGTGGAACGCTGGTCCTTCAGCTTGTTCGAGCTCCTGACGGACCTGAGAGGCCGAGATGATTTCAAGATCTTCCTTAAGAAGGAGTTCAGTGGTAAGGATGCTGCTCGGCCTTGTGCCAGTGGGAAGGAGGGTGAACACTTCCTAGCCAACAGGAAAGTGATGGGCCATGCTAACATGCTACATGTAGATGTTTATTTGAGCTAATTCCTGCTTTCTATAAGAAGCTAACCGTCTGCTAGCCACTAAAAGTGATTGCTCCAGCAGAGTTCTGGAGGATTTCCTGGTCTATGTGGTGACATCACATGGTGGTGGGCGCAATGCCAACTGGGACTTAATAACATCAATAAACAGCTGATTTCACCATCCAAGGTCCAAGTTTGGCCTCTGACCTCCGACAGCTCCTGCAGAAATGTCCGCTGACCGACAGCAGAGGTCCAATCAGGACCTAACAGACTGTGTGTCCTCCAGGTGAGAACCTGGCCTTCTGGGAAGCAGCTGAAGAACTGAAGTGGGGCACGGCTTCCTCCATGTCCACTAAGGCTGAGACCATCTTCAAGTATGGAAGTGTGTGTGTGTGTGTGTGTGTGTGTGTGTGTGTGTGTGTGTGTGTGTGTGTGTGTGTGTTGGTTTCCATTTGGCTCACTGTTTAAACATCAGGAACAAAGATCAAGAGCACAGTTATACTTGAATGAACATTAGTTCTGAAGAGGAACAGGTGGAGTTAGACCACATGATGCCATCCTCTAAGGTGTGTGTGTGTGTGTGTGTGTGTCCAGGACCTTCCTGGCCCCTGGTGCTCCCCGATGGATCAACATTGACGGAAGGACTATGGGTCTTACAGTGAAAGGCCTGGAGCATCCTCATCGATACGTCCTGGAGGCAGCTCAGACACACGTCTTCTTGCTCATGAAGAAGGTTTCCCTCCAGCTGCACCTGACATTAATAATTCATGAAGACATGTTCTCAGATTCTGCTTTGACTGGAAAAGCTTTACGTTTCATTTCTTTAGGACACATTCTTCCGTTACCTGAAGTCTCCAACATACAAAGAGATCCAGAAGAAGGCTCTGAGCCCCGAGACTCATAGCTTCAGGTTGGTGTTCTTCACCAACGGAAACTAAAGAATCCAAATCCACAAGAAACCTGCAGCCAACAGCTGTCTGCACATCAGGAATACCTCAACTCAACTTTATTCATGTGGCACATTTACACGACGCGTTGACCAAGGCGCTGCACGACACGTCATCACAAAAACATTTTTATTTAACCAGGAAAAACAGATTATTACAACTGTGGCCTGCCAAAGCCTTCATAGCACACAAACTACAATCAGCAGTGATAAAAACACTTCAGCTCGTGATGAAAACCAATGAATCTAAAAGAGCTTTTAAAGGATCTTAAAGCCACTGAGGTGGTCAGTCTCATGTGAAGGGGAAGATCTCAGCTTCTCCTCTGCTCACCTACCTCACCAGAAGGTCCTCACGCTCAGAGCGCAGTGATCTGGGCTGAGCAGAAGGTTGCAGTAGTAGTTAGTGAAAGGATCTTAAAACCAATTCTAAAACAAACCAAGAGCCAGTGCAGCAAGGACAGGAGTGATGTGAGGAGGTCAGTCGTGAAAGAGATGATTGGCTAATACCAGTTCAGCTTCAGCTCAAACTGCACGACTTCCTCGCAGAGCAAATCTCACGAGTCATGTGCTCGCTCACACTGTGTGGCTGGTAGCAACATGTCAGACCTACAAATATGCTAAAAATAGCCGTTTTTACTCAGCGAGCCAGACGACACAGGGATTTATGGGGGTTGGAGGAGGAAGGCGAAAGAAAATAAATCATCGTTTTATCAGTTTCATTTGAAATAAACTCGCTTTCTTGACAATCCCTGTCACTGTGTGCGAAAAAAAGTGTCAAAATAAAACTGAACGACGTGTGTTAGTAGGGAAATAGCTGGCAAGCCGTGTGGACACGTTTGCACATGCGCTGTGAACGGTTCCGGTACCTTTTGGGTCGCAGCCGCTCGTAGTGCTGCTTCAAGTGTGTGATGCACTCACAAGGGCTTGCTGATCGGTAGCTGGTCACGTGGTAATCGCCTCTCGTAATCCCCTGCATACGACACGACGCTCAGCGCAAAACTCGCCCTGATCTTGTAGATCCTCACACGAGTGAAAAAGTCGTCTTTAGAGGTTACTGAAGAACCTTTAGGTTGCTTTGGGATGAGCTAGTTTACAGCGCTGTGATCTGTTCTTCACGGGTTAAAACTCCACCCCCAGGCTGAGCCAGGATCCTCTGGAGGTTTCTTTCTGTTAAAAGGAAGTTTTCCTCTCCACTGTCGCCAAATGCTTGCTTAGTATGAGGATTGCTGTAAAGACTCTGACACTAGTCAGTGACTCGATGCGACCTGCTGGGTTGCTTATATAGGAAACTTGTTACTGATTGGCTTAATGACCTGACCTGTGTTGGAGTGTTTACCGTGTGAAGGTCCTTGAGACGACTGGTCCTGATTTGGTGTTTATAAATAAACCGAGTTGAACTGATCAGGTTGATGGACTCTAAATCAGCTGATGTTAAAACTCCAGTGTGAACTGTCGATCAGACCAAAGTACTAAACCTGAGATCTTCCAGAACCAAAAGGTTCTGTAGGGTCCAAACAGGTGTTTCATACAACCATATGTGGACCTCTGACTAAGCAGGTTATTAGATCATTACAGATGTGTGTTGACTTCCTCATGACCCCTGACCCCAGCCACTCATGTTTGTTCCACTCCAGCCCAGCCCAGCTGCAGCAGAACGCTCAGAACCGGAGCCCAGGAATCCATCCCATCATTCTGTGGCAGCAGGAGGAGGAGGAGAAGGCCAAGGCTGCTGCTGCCTCCGCTCCAGTCGATGTCAAAGCGGTGATGAGCAAAATCGACAGGAAGAAGTAGACGAGGGGCGGATTTAGGGCTTCTGGAAATCAGCCTCATCTGAACATGGAGCCCAAATTGGTTCTAGCGAGGAACCGGTCCTGGTTCTAGAGTACGTGCAGGCAGAGGGGCTGATGGGAAAGGAGTTCTTAGGCTGTTATGTTTCATGTTCGTAGTGGCAGAAAACTGCAGTTTTAGTGCTGCAGACTCAGAACATACAGCAGGTGTGTAGACGAACAGCTCCACAGGCTGAGATGTTGGGTTCATCTCATCAGGACCACAGGAGGCTGCAGAACCGTTAAAGTTCTCCTTCACTTGTTTTGTGTTTTTCCAATAAATCTGCTGGTCTCTAGTGTGAAGGAAAGCCTTGTGAGTCGTTTTCTGTAGCTAAACAGCTCTGGTGCTGTTTCAGGAAGTAGACGTTAGTCAGAAAGGTGTGTGTGTGTGGGGGGGGGGGGGGTTGAGTCTCTCAATAGTATTTACATGTCTCCTCTGATTGGCTAACAGCAACACGACTACCACTTACCGTTTGCTCCACAAGCCTGGAGGACCCTTACCAAAAAGAAGTACACTGAAGTATACTTGAAGTATACTAAAAATGAATACAGTATACTTCCAAGTTTACTTTCAATGTACTTGTTAGAAGTATAGTTATCCGAGTACATTTTTTAAATACTACTAAGTATACTTTAATACATACTTACATTAAAGTTTACTTACATTTAGACTATACTTGTACTTGACTCTATCAGAAGTATATTTCACCAAGTAATGTATAAGTATACTTAATATATATATATATATATATATATATATATATATATATATATATATATATATATATACTTATATATAATATATAAGTATATATATATATACTTATATATAATATATAAGTATATATATATATATATAAGTATATATGTATATATATATATAAGTATATATGTATATATATATAAGTATATATATATATATATATATATATATATATATATATATATATATATATATATATATACATACATTTGTGGTCAGAAGTTTACATACACTTGTAAAAAATATAATATAATGGCTCTACTGAGTGTCCCGTTATTTCTAAAACTCTGATTTTTCTCTGATAGAGTGATTGGAACAGATACTTCTTTGTCACAAAAAACATTCATGAAGTTCGGTTCTTTAATGTCTTTATTATATATATATATATATAGATAGATAGATAGATAGATAGATAGATAGATAGATAGATAGATAGATAGATAGATAGATAGATAGATAGATAGATAGATAGATAGATAGATATAGATATATATAGATATATATATAGATATATATTTGGAACTTTTTATTTTTGAATTAGAACAACAACATTTACATGGAGATGCATTTGAGTTTCTTCTTCCCTTCTCCAGGGCAGTGTTTCCCTGAACAAAGTTCAAATTTCCTTGTGGCCATAAGATCTATCCAACTTAACCAAGTCACCAATCAGTACAAATAGTTCTGACAAGCTTTCTCTGTATTCATCGTATCTGCTCTCTTCTACATTCTACATTTTACTTTGATCTAGCTAAATAACTCACCCAAAAGACAAAAAAACATAAATAAAAAAATAAAAATTAATAATAATAATTTTCACATGAGAGTACTATCTTTCTAACATTTGTTTTATTGGTTCCCAAATTTTTTCTAATTTCCCTAGTCCCAGTCATAGTCTTGCATTAATTTGTTCCATTTTGTAGACCTGTCTAACTCTGTCTCTCCACTGTGCCACCCTTGGTGGTTCTGTGTCCAGCCATAAAACTGTAATACACTTCTTGGCAGTCATAAGCAGAATTCTGATTACGTATGTCTCCATTATGTGTGTATGATTTTTGGTACAGCATTCCCAGTACAAACCATTTTAACTTAAATTGTAATTTCACCTTCCAGGTTCTTTCAATTTCTCCCTAACACCTTCCCAGAATGGTATGAATTTAGGGCAGTCCAAAAGTATATGTGAAAAGTCTCCCACTAGCCCGCATTTTCTCCAACATAAATTTGAAACATTACTATTTAGACATGATAAGTGGAGTTTTAAAGCATGCATCTTCACCTTCCATTCAAATTCCCTCCAAGACGGACTATTAGTAGTTTATGGCCTGCTTCAAGTGTTTCCTCCCATTCCTCATCTGTTATCATTATGTTCACTTCCAGTTCCCATTTTTCTTTAATATCTATATTCTTAACAATCGAATCCTGTTGTAAAGCTTTATATATTTTGAAATCAGTCCTTTTTGACATGTCCTTTCTGTTTAACATAATAACTTCCTCCATATTAAGTTTATCCTTGCTTGAAACTTTGCCTTATTTTGAAATAACTACTCTGTCTGTCTGTCCTAAATAACATATTAAGCATGAAATTACGAATTATTGTGAAATTACACACACAGGAAGTGCTTTTATTTTGTAGCATTTGCTCAGTCAGCTCTCGAAGCTTCTCAGCAGACGGAGAAGAAGAGCGAGGGTCGGAGGAGCATTAACCGTCGGAGGTCACGCTTCTGTTCTGCATCTGCACTTGACAGTCACTGGTTCTGCACCACTGAGCTAAATGTAAGTAGCCACCATAAAAGTTGCTTAAATGTTTTAAATGTTTTTAAGACGGACATGGTGAGTAATGTTGGCCATGTAGCAAGCTAATATGCTAAGTCATTGCATGAGTTAGCTGTGTTACTAACTTTGTGTGTGACTAAAGTCCGTTTATTTAATGAAATGAGCAGCACTATCTCATTATTAAAGGTTAGCATTACTTTAGATACTTTTTATTAGACTTCTAGAGACTTATTCCCTCCATTTTTGTCCCCTCCATCATAATTTTTTAAACGTGACGTTCTGAGAAAAAAAAAAGCGGGAGCTCAGCGCCACCAAGTCAAACTTAAACGTCCACTTATTAAAAGTAAATGAGCAGTGGTCTCTTGTACAGCGATGACAAAATCAGTCTGTGTTGTAAACTATTTCCCCGTAGCACCTGTGCGATAGCTTTGCAAGCAGCCTGCTTTTTTTTAACCGTATAAGAGGATTGTGACCGCAAGAGATGAAGAAGTGCTGTATCTCGATGCTATGTTCCCTCCTTCCCTCCATTTTTGTCCCCTCCATAGTTTTTTTAAATAGTGCTCAGTTGCACCGCAGAATGCTGTTTCTATTAATTTCACATTATTTTAGTGTTGTAATTTTGTCCTTACTGTACACTGTTACTCCAGATTCTTAAATGTTATGTTTTTAGCTTTGTGTGGATAAGTCAAATTACACTTGATTCTCCTCACACACACACACACACACACACAATTTAGATGATTAATGATTTAGCTTCATATATATAGTGGAGGACTGCCTAAATTTTGCAGACTAACACAGATCTACCTTGTGATTCACAATGTTTTCTCTACTGATTATGCTTCCTGGTGTAGACGTGTAAATGTAGAGCGTCTGCGTTCCTATGAGCTGTCAGCCACACCGGGAAGCCTGTCTATGAATCTGCGGTCAGACTTCAATGATCCAACCCCACTCTCTGCACACAAGATTGATGCCCAGCTAACAAAAATTTGTTGTAAGAACGTTATGGGAATGTTTATTTTGAATGTTGTAAAAACGTAGAAATGTCCAGTTTTTTTAATGTTACTGGAATGGTGTGTTAACGTTACAAAAACATTGCTGGAATGTTTGCTTAAAGTTGTTTGAATGTTATTTTACGGTTAGCATGACGTTAACAGAACGTTATGGGAATGTTTATTTTGAATGTTGTAAAAACGTAGAAATGTCCAGTTTTTTTAATGTTACTGGAACGGTGTGTTAACGTTACAAAAACATTGCTGGAATGTTTGCTTAAAGTTGTTTGAATGTTATTTTACGGTTAGCATGACATTAACAGAACGTTATGGGAATGTTTACTTTAAATGTTGTAAAAACGTAGAAATGTCCAGTTTTTTTAACGTTACTGGAATGGTGTGTTAACGTTACAAAAACATTGCTGGAATGTTTGCTTAAAGTTGTTTGAATGTTATTTTACGGTTAGCATGACGTTAACAGAACGTTATGGGAATGTTTATTTTGAATGTTGTAAAAACGTAGAAATGTCCAGTTTTTTTAATGTTACTGGAACGGTGTGTTAACGTTACAAAAACATTGCTGGAATGTTTGCTTAAAGTTGTTTGAATGTTATTTTACGGTTAGCATGACATTAACAGAACGTTATGGGAATGTTTACTTTAAATGTTGTAAAAACGTAGAAATGTCCAGTTTTTTTAATGTTACTGGAATGGTGTGTTAACGTTACAAAAACATTGCTGGAATGTTTGCTTAAAGTTGTTTGAATGTTATTTTACGGTTAGCATGACATTAACAGAACGTTATGGGAATGTTTACTTTAAATGTTGTAAAAACGTAGAAATGTCCAGTTTTTTTAACGTTACTGGAATGGTGTGTTAACGTTACAAAAACATTGCTGGAATGTTTGCTTAAAGTTGTTTGAATGTTATTTTACGGTTAGCATGACGTTAACAGAACGTTATGGGAATGTTTATTTTGAATGTTGTAAAAACGTAGAAATGTCCAGTTTTTTTAATGTTACTGGAACGGTGTGTTAACGTTACAAAAACATTGCTGGAATGTTTGCTTAAAGTTGTTTGAATGTTATTTTACGGTTAGCATGACATTAACAGAACGTTATGGGAATGTTTACTTTAAATGTTGTAAAAACGTAGAAATGTCCAGTTTTTTTAACGTTACTGGAATGGTGTGTTAACGTTACAAAAACATTGCTGGAATGTTTGCTTAAAGTTGTTTGAATGTTATTTTACGGTTAGCATGACATTAACAGAATGTTATGGGAATGTTTACTTTAAATGTTGTAAAAACGTAGAAATGTCCAGTTTTTTTAACGTTACTGGAATGGTGTGTTAACGTTACAAAAACATTGCTGGAATGTTTGCTTAAAGTTGTTTGAATGTTATTTTACGGTTAGCATGACGTTAACAGAACGTTATGGGAATGTTTACTTTGAATGTTTTAAAAACGTAGAAATGTCCAGTTTTTTTAACGTTACTGGAATGGTGTGTTAACGTTACAAAAACATTGCTGGAATGTTTGCTTAAAGTTGTTTGAACGTTATTTTACGGTTAGCATGATGTTAACAGAACGCTATGGGAATGTTTACTTTGAATGTTGTAAAAACGTAGAAATGTCCAGTTTTTTTAATGTTACTGGAATGGTGTGTTAACGTTACAAAAACATTGCTGGAATGTTTGCTTAAAGTTGTTTGGATGTTATTTTACGGTTAGCATGATGTTAACAGAACGTTATGGGAATGTTTACTTTGAATGTTGTAAAAACATAGAAATGTCCAGTTTTTTTAACGTTACTGGAATGGTGTGTTAACGATACAAAAACATTGCTGGAATGTTTGCTTAAAGTTGTTTGAATGTTATTTTACGGTTAGCGTGATGTTAACAGAACATTAGCATAACATTACTGGAACGGTTACTGAAACGTTATTTGATTATTAGCATAACGTTCCCGGAATATTTTCATAACATGGCTGCAATACTGCTACAATGTTACCGGAACATTTTGTTAATGTTTGGAAAAACATTGTTGCAGCATTAGCAAAACATTGCTAAAACGTTAGCCTGACATTACCAGAACGTTATCTAAAGGCTAGAAAAATGTTTCTGCAACGTTATCTTAAGGTTAGCAAAACATTGCTGGAATATCAGCATAATGTTTCTGGAACGTTATCTTAAGGTTAGCATAACATTGCTGGAACATTGGCATAATGTTTCTGGAATGTTAGGGTTATGGTTAGCAAAACATTGCTGGAACATCAGCATAATGTATCTGGAACGTTATCTTAAGGTTAGCAAAACATTGCTGGAACATCAGCATAATGTTTCTGGAACGTTATCTTAAGGTTAGCAAAACATTGCTGAAACATCGGCATAATGTATCTGGAACGTTATCTTAAGGTTAGCAAAACATTGCTGGAACATCGGCATAATGTATCTGGAACATTATCTTAAGGTTAGCAAAACAACGCTGGAACATCAGTATTGTCACGATCTGGGGATGTTTAGGACCCAAATATGCTGAAACCCAGGATGACACGAGGCTGGGGAAGATGTAAAGTGAAATCCTTTATTTTAGGAGTAACCAAAAAACAAAAGTAATCCAAAAGGCTGGGAGCCAACAGTCCAAAAATCCAGATAGAGATCTGGAGATCCAAAAATACAAGAGGCACGAGAAGACTAGATCCAAGCACTAGAGGCACGAGAAGAACTTGACAGAATTACAACAAACAACAATGGACCGACAAGACACAGAGACAAGACAGGGCTTAAATACACTGGGGCATAATGGGAGGCAGATGAGCTGCAGGTGTGTGGAGTGTGGGGGGAGGACCAGGTGAAAGCAATGACTAATCAGGGAAGAAACTAACATGACCTAAGAGTGAACCTAAAAACACAAAAGCAACCATATAACTAAAATTCTAAAGGGAAGGAGAACTACAAAAACCGGTGGGACAAAACATATTAAAGAGACTAATAAAAATGAAAAGCTGAAACTATAAACACTGCAGAGGGATGACTGGAGAAGACTAAAGGAACACAGGAGACACATAAATGAGATGCAAAGGACATATGAGGGCGATATGAAACACAAAAGGAGAACCTGGAGTGGGAATTGGAGGGGCTGGGGAACAAAGGGACACAGAACATGACAAGTATAATGTATCTGGAACGTTATCTTAAGGTTAGCAAAACAACGCTTGAACATCAGCATAATGATTCTGGAACGTTATCTTAAGGTTAGCAAAACAATAATGGAACAGAAGATTAATGTTTCTGAAACGTTATCTTAAGGTTAATATTACTTTGCAGTAACATTAGTATAACATTGCAAAAACTTTAGTTTCTGAAACCCTTACGAAAAAGAAGTATACTTTAAGTATCTAATTTCAAGTATACTTAAGTGTACATAAGTTTATTTGCATACTTGTTCTTAAAGTTTACTTAGAATTATACTCCTTGGGTCTAAATTGGGCCACTAAAAGTATACTTGAAGTATACTTCAAAGTAATAATTTAAGTTTATTTGTAGTGTACTTCTGATATAATTGAGTACACTTTTCTCTTTGAAAGTATACTTAAAGTAACATCACAAGTGTACTTGGAGTGTACTTCTGATATAATTAAGTATACTTTTGTCCTTGAAAGTATACTTAAAGTAACAATATAAGTTTACTTTTCATACAATTGAGTATACTTTTCTTCTTGAATGTATACTTAAAATATACTTTAAGTAATAATATAAGTTTACTTATAGAGTACTTCAGATATAATTGAGTATACTTTTCTCCTTCAAAGTATACTTAAAAGTAACAGTATAAGTTTACTTCTAATAAAATTGAGTACTTTTGCCCTTGAAAGTATACTTAAAAATAAACTTTAACATTATACGTTTACTTGCAGTGTACTTTTGAAATAATTGAGTATACTTTTCTCTTTGAATGTATACTTAAAATTATACTTAAAGTAATAATATATGTTTACTTGTAGTGTACTTCTTATATAATTGAGTATACTTACAGTTTTGAAAGTACACTTTACAGTAAACTTGACGTAATATTCTTTTAGTAAATTTTAGTATCTCTATTTTCTCTATAAACACATACTGCAAGTAACATTTAACATCTATTTGCTTACTACCAATACATTTAATTTCCACTATTTACTGATACTTCGTCTTTATGCAGAGAAAAAAGTTAATAAAGTAGCTAAGTAATTTTGTTTAAATGTATTAAACAGAGAGAATTAGAACAGAACAAAAACAGACCTGTTTACCAGGATTAATCAAAGATGAGAACGCAAACTGTTCTGAACATGTTTAACGCGTTAATTCTGTCCATTTTGAAAGACTTTTTAAAAATGCCTTTAAAAAAATCAGTCCATTTTATGGATCCACTTGCTTGGTTGTTGATGCCTTTTTGAAGTTTTCATTGTTGCATTTCTTTCGTATTATTTTTCTTTTATCTTGAACGCGCAGAGAGGGAAACTTCAACTGAGCATGCCCTGTGAACACACAAAGCAAAAAAATGAACACTTGGCACTGCCCCATCACTTTCATTTTTTAAATAGCAATTAATAAACATTCGATACATTACAATTTCCTTTGATTTCATTTTAAATAAATATTTAGAGTGCCCAGGTAGCACATAAAGAATGCAATTTAACGGTTTTCTTTAACAGGGTATATACAGCAATCCTTAAGTAAAATTTAATACTTTTTAATACTTTTTTTACTACCTTCAGAATTTTTTTAAAACCATCACAACACTAAATTGCAAGTGTTAATCAGCGACCTATTTACACATATTTTAACATATATAACATACAAAAAGAATAGACTTAGAGACTCACTGATGTTGACAACGTATTGCACATATTTATTTTACTTAGAAAATAAGCCAGGCACTTCTGTTCAGCGGTTCAGACAGTCGACCACGAGGCCTGAAATGATGCACAACGACCACTGAATATGACGTCATCATTATGTGACCGGATATGCTAAAGCAGGGCTGCTCGATTATGGCAAAAACAATAATCACAATTATTGTGACTGAAATTGAGATCTCGATTATTTAAGACAATTTTTCAAATTATGTAGATTTTTATTTTTTTATTTTTATTCAGTCATAAAACTGCTCAGGGCACAATCAGGGCAAAAGAACTCCTGATTCCCAGTATAAAAAGACCAATATACTTATAGCTCATAGTTTGACCCAAGGGCTGTAGACATTGGTTTAACTCATTTAAGTCTAACCAGTACAGACCCAAATACCAATATCTTGCAAATACTGACAGCAAGAATTATACAGTGGCATTTATAAATACATGCAAATTGCTGTTCACTAAATGTTGCATAGCATTTATTGAGTCGTGTCAAGGTGCTGTAGGAGTGCACTAGCACCATGTCCTCAGAGAGATTAGTTATTATTTATCAGCGTGAGGAACTTATTTCTACCTTATTTATAAACTATTTATTTACAAGTCCATCAGTTAATGTAATAAATGTCCCAACCACAGCTGCACCCCCACCCCCAACCCGGTCTCACAGCAATCAGGGGCAAGCTGCACGTGTGTTTAGCACGCCGCACGCGCACATTTAGCCGTTTTTATCGGCTCAGGAGTCCGCAGGTGCGGGTGTGTGTCACTCACTCTGGTTAATCCAACAGGGAGCCGGCTCCGAGAGCCGTTTCTTTAGCGACCGACACATCACTACATCATTCCCTTTCCTAATGTCCTGAAGAATGGTCCGGAGTGCAGGCGGAGTGTTTAGCTAACCTGCAGGAAATGTCGACAACAGTTATCCAGAAAGTAGCTAAGGGTCCCCAGAGATGTATCTGAGGTGTTCACTAGGTACTTTTAAGATTTAAAAAGTCAAGAAGGGGGTCTGAGAAGCTGCTAGAAATAGCGTCAAAGTCGCTAAGTTAACTTGGCAACACTGGGAGGAGTGCTTCATTTGCAACTCAAGGCAGCGCAAGTGGGAGGAGCAAATAATCGGCTTGCTTTGTTTTTATAATCGTTCAACACATTTCATTCGGAATATATTTCTATGACGATGTTCAGAATACGACATCTGATAGTCTGAAAAAATAATACCTCTGAGACCAAATTTAACACTTTTAATGGCCTTAAATTTGACTATTTTTATTTATCACTTTTTAATACTTTTTAAAACCCCGCGGACACCCTGTTAAAATAGGAATGTTTAACCTGTGCGGCCAGAGCGCTCTCCTTCCTTCTGCTCTGCATAAACCTGAGCTGATCACCTACTTGTGCGTATTAATCACATGTCTATAGGGGACAAGATATAGCCATGATGTTCACTTTTACCTCAGACCGACTTATTGCTGTTTTATGGTGTGGCTGAATCTGCGATCCGCTGCCACGCGGACTGGAATAACAAATGCTGCAGGTTCGGAGTCACTGGCTGGAGCGGACCCGACTCATCCCAGAAGCTAATATCTTAATTTGACCTTGAATGAAAAATAACCTCTTAAAAGTTTTTATCACGGTGGAGGCAGCGTTCATTTCTGCCTTCAGTCTGACGGCGCGCTGGAGTTAAAGCAGCGTGCGTGCTTATTGAATCTGTGTGCACGTGTGTGTGTGCGCGCGTGTGCAGCACAGCCGCTCAAATCACCGCGTCTCGCGCTATTTAAACCAATGTTGTAAAATGACTTCTGCCCAGCCCAGATGTGCTCACTTGTGCACCCGTGAGCCGTGGTTCAGCCGGAACGCGTCTGACCTCTGACAGACGCACTCTGAACTTCAGATCTTCAGCGCGCTGTTAATAGCCTGAATGGGAATCATTTCTTGTTATTTAGTTACATCCACAATGTTCTGTGTGTGAGGTTTACAACGTCAGAACACCTGCATGAGACAGGTGTTAATTACAATCTGCCAGAATGACTCGCCACCTTCAGATTCCTCCAACACCGTTAAAAATGATCAAATACGGAACATATCGGTGTGCGCAGGCCAGAGTGCTGAAGCTCGGCGCATTGTTATTATGAAGCTAGGGCACATGTGGAGGACACGCGCGCGCGCAAAAATATACTTGTTTTCAATTACATTTATTGTGCCCACTTACTTTTTCTTTGGCCCACCCACAAATGAGTTTCTACGCTAATGGTGACATATGACAGACTTCTCTGAGCTCCGCAGCCATTACACTTTTCACCTTGCGCACCCCCTAGCGGCAGCTCGCGCACACTTTGGGAATCCCTGGTTTAAAGCAACATCAGGATGCACATCAATTCAACATTAACAAAATATGAATTACACTAACCACTATCAAGTAAGTCAGTGAGTACTTTATGCCATTTGGCATAAAACCAGTCGAGTATTGAATCGGATTAGCCTATTAGCATTAGATTCTAATGGGCTAATCCGATTCAATTATTCATGCTAAACTAAAGACTAATTGGGATGCTGCCCCCGCGACCCGGACCCGGATAAGCGGAGGAAGACGAAGACGAAGACGAAGAAACTAAAGACACAAATGGAGTTGCCAGACTCAGAACGGCTGGACGAACAGAGAAAAGGTAAAACTCAACTGTTCCTCCCACTGTCTTTATGGGTGACCCCGCGAGGAAAGTTGACCATTGAGCAGGGTTGATGGTTTATCCCTTGAGGTCCACGTGACAGGGGTGAGGTGGTGCTCACTCCTCACCTCTGCCATATAGACCCAAGGGATGAACCATCAACCCTGCTCAATGGTCAACTTTCCTCGCGGGGTCCTACCCATTAGGACAGTGGGAGGGTTAACTCAAGGAGGAGTGGAAAATGAACATATTTGCCCAAATGGTGGTGTGTTACTTTAACATCAACAATTAAAGAGCAGACAAATAGTAAATTACATTGTGGATGTGGACAATGCTCTAACAGAGTGAGCCATCTGAATCCACCACTCTTTAAGATTTTGAGTTACACATGTAACATCAGGTCATTTTTGACTCTGCAGCTTGGGTGACAGTTTAGACCAAGTAAGATTTTCTGCGTGGACTCAAATGTGTTGGTCAGTCCCTTCGGATAATCTAGATGTAAGGCATAGATGAGGCCGAACATTACCAGGAAGGCATCAGGAAGCCTGGAGAGGTTGACAATCACATCACCCTCTAGGACAGGGATTCCCAAAGTGGGGTGCACGAGCTGCCGCTAGGGGGTGCGCGAGGTGAAAAGTGTAATGGCTGCGGAGCTCAGAGAAGTCTGTCATATGTCACTATTAGCGTAAACTCATTTGTGGGTGGGCCAAAGAAAACGTAAGTGGCCACAATAAATATAATTGAAAACAAGTATATTTTTGCGCGCGCGCGCGTGTCCTCCACATGTGTTCTAGCTTCATAATAACAATGCGCCGAGCTTCAGCACTCTGGCCTGCGCACACCGATATGTTCCGTATTTGATCATTTTTAACGATGTTGGAGGAATCTGAAGGTGGTGAGTCATTCTGGCAGATTGTAATTAACACCTGTCTCATGCAGGTGTTCTGACATTGTAAACCTCACACACAGAACATTGTGGATGTAATTAAATAAATAAGAAATGATTCCCATTCAGGCTATTAACAGCGTGCCGGAGATCTGAAGTTCAGAGTGCGTCTGTCAGAGGTCAGACGCGTGCCAGCTGAACCACGGCTCACGGGTGCACAAGCGAGCACATCTGGGCTGGGCAGAAGTCATTTTACAACATTGGCTTAAATAACGCCGATAACGACGCGAGGTGACTGGAGCGCCTCATGGAGCTGTGCCGCGCGCACACACACACACACACGCAGATTCAATAAGAGCGCACGCTGCGCAAACTCCGGCGCCCCAGAAATGAGCGCTGCCTCCTCTGTGATAAAAACTTTTAAGAGGTTTTAAAACATTTTTCATTCCAGGTCAAATTAAGATATTAGCTTCTATTTTGGGATGACGTATTAAAGTCGGGTCCGCTCCAGCAGTGACTCCGAACCTGACTACAACCCCTGTTGCAGCATTTGTTGTTCCAGTCAGCGTGGCAGCGGATCGCAGATTCAGCCACACCATAAAACAGCAATAAGTCGGTCTGAGGTAAAAGTGAACATCATGGCTATATCTTTTCCCCTTTAGACATTTGATTACGCACAAGTAGGTGATCAGCTCAGGTTTACGCAGAACAGAAGGAAGGAGAGCGCTCTGGCCGCACAGGTTAAACGTTCCTACTTTAAGAAAACCGTTAAATTGCATTGTTGATGTGCTACCTGGACACTCTAAATATTTATTTAAAATTAAATCAAAGGAAATCATAATGGTATCGAATGTTTATTAATTACTATTTAAAAAATGAAAGTGATGGGGGAAAAGGTCGATCATTATTTTTAACCCTGTCTGTTTAGCTTGACGTCTGATATATATATATATATATATATATATATATATATATATATATATATATATATATATATATATATATATATATATATATATATATATAGCCATGCCCTGATGTGGTGGCTGGGGGGTGCGTCGACATGGTCGGGACATAGAAGGGGGTGCGCGGCTAAATAAGTTTGGGAACCACTGCTCTAGGATAAGAGATTCTCACTGGGTCGTACGTAACTGGACTCTCGGCATCATCGGTGATGGTTGTCAGGAGGACAACTGCTGCATCCCTGAGGTCCGGCTCATTGGTATCATCCTTACAAAAATGAAAGGGAGATCATACACTAATCATATTTGAACTGAAACTCTGACTGTGGCCATTTTTATTTCAGTAGATTGTCATGTAAATAACAATAAATGCAGTCTGATAGACTCCTGTTTAGGGCTGGGCAACATGTCAAAGATTTATCGTTATCCAAGTTCTTGTCTCTCATCCAGATAATTTTTCCCATGTCAATAAATTTGATAATAAAAAAATGAAAAGATGTGTAAGTTGGCCACATTTATGTCCGTTTAAGAAGCTGTAGCACCTTGAGTCATGTAAAATTTTAGTCAATGTAATACATGAGACAGCCCCATCTAGTGGACAAATATTGTTGCTACGCATTCCTGTAGTTATCGTCAACTTATCGTTATCGAGGTGAGATCTTCAATATATGGTGATATTGATTTTAGGCCATATCGCCCAGCCCTACTCCTGTTCATTCTGTTGCTTTGTGCTCTCATTTACGAATAAAGTGAGATGGCTCCAGTGTGTGCCAGTGTTATGCTAATGAAAGCTACTTGAATTCTTTGCAGTGATTGTTGATTTTTCTCAGTGCCTTAAAGCCTGCCACACATGAGTGCCATCTGCTGAGCAAACGGTCTCGAATGACCGCTTGGTCAGCAGATACCTCGCCATGTGCGCCAGATTTTCACTGAGTTTTCCACCTCATGAGACGCTGAGGTGAATATCTGACCAGTTAAGACATTTTCCGCCTCACAGGGGTAAAAACTCGCCGTGTGCGCATTACCGAGCTGCTGGTTGAGCTGAAATATTCTAGTGGCCAACCAAAGCACGTTCTCCGCTCACATGACCCCAAGATGGCAGCCCCCTGTCTGCATGTCAGAAAAGAAACAAAACAGAGACAGAGCTGGAAACGGAGGAAATGCCTATCCTTTTTTTGTTGACGAAATGTCGCCGCCACCGGCATTTCAAGGTTAGGAAAATATGGGTATGGTAGCTGGAAAGATGGACCAGGCAAGGAGTTTATGCCAATTTACTCCGAGACACACCTGGAAGACCCAGAATCCTTCCGAAAGGGTAATGGAAACAGTGGGCCCATCGATCCGCAAGGTACCGTTTTGTTTATTTTTCAGACACGCAGACAGGGTAAGGGGCTGCATCTGAATACATCTTGGGGTCATGTGAGTGGAAAACGTGCTTTGGTTGGCCACTAGAATATTTCAGCTCAACCAGCAGCTCAGTAGTGCGCACACAGCGAGTTTTTACCCCTGTGAGGCTCAAAATATCTAACTGGTCAGATATTCACCTCAGCGTCTCGAGAGGCAGAAAACTCAGTGAAAATCAGGCGCACATGGCGAGCAATCTGCTGAGCAAACAGTCATTCGAGGCCGTTTGCTCAGCTGATTGCTCTCGTGTGTGGCAGGCTTAAACATCTTGCCAAAGGTTTGTAGTTGAAACAATGGCACATTTTCCAAAATGTTCATGTGCGTTGTCCTTGTGTTGTCTTTATGCATAAATAAATAGAATGATTTGTTCAAATTTACAATACTGGGACTTACCACACATGTCCTCAAAAATCCAGAGGTTTCCTCACGCAGATAGACAGGAAGGGCATGGAGAACAGTGGTACGCCTTGTGTGGACATCATGTAATTCCTAAGAAGATTAAGAGTGTAAATACTGTCAAGTTTACTAATCAAACTTAATGCCAAATTGCTCTGACCAATTTTCCAAGACAGTGATATCTGCATCTAAATCCAATGATAAACTGCTGAATTCAAAAGTTAATTTGAAGTGTTTAACATTACATAATACGGAGGGGTATTAGGGCCACTGAAGAAAAAATTCTGAAAATAAATAAAATTAATAAAGTCAGAATTCTGACATTTATCTCAGTATTCAATTGTTTCCTTCAGTGGCCCTAATACTGCCTTATTGCCTAAGAGTATTAGAGTCACTGAAGAAAAAGAAAAGAATTGAGAAAAAAAAAGTCAGATAATTTCAAAATTCTGGGATTAAAGTCAGAATTCTGACTTTTTTCATGAACCTAAAACCAAACAAACAAAAAACTATTTAGGATTTTTTTGTTAAAAAAACCCAAATCAAAACAAACAAAAAAATAAAAGCCTGAATTTTAAGATTTAAGTCAGAATTCTGATCCCCCCTCATAATCTTCCCCAATTTCCTTTTTTTTTTTGTTTTAGGTACCAGTCAGAACTCTGAGATTAAACTCAGATTTATGACTTATTTTCTCAGAATTCTATTTTTTTTTTCTTCAGTGGCTCCAATACTCATAGCATAAAGACATTACCTGTAAATTGTATATTCACCTGTGCATCATGGGCTTTGACAATGTCAGCCAAAGCATTTGCAGTCTTTCCAGTTTTGGAAGCTTTCTGTATGAATAAGGCCATCAAATGAGGAGTGTGGTGATTTAGCTGCGCATAAAAGGTGTTAGGACGGTTCTGGTTTGTGATTCGTTGAAACTCTGCATACACCTGCATTAATGAAAGAACAGTACAATAAAAACAATTATTAATTTATGATGAATGAAATACAGCAACGCTACACGCAATGTGAAATAGCATGGTCAAAGATAAAACCAGATGAAAGAGCTGATCCTCATTACCTCAGCTGGCATATGAAGAGCAGGCCAGAGGTCCATCAGCTCTTTCACAGGAGGGCAGGACATGACTCGTCTGTCGTCTCAAGGCAAATGTTGTCTGCATCATCCGGCTAATAACACATATGTTTCTCTCAGTCTTCTTTACTTCCTCAACAACAGCCTGCCTCATACAGCCCAGACTAGAGGGGTCTTCTCCTTGAGGAAAGTTAGGCAGGAAGTTCTGCACGCTTGGATGTTTGAATGGGAAGGTTCATTCTCTGGGTTTCTTTGGCTTCTTTTCCCAGCATTTACGGAGACCTCCTGACATCCAGCTCTTCTCTTCTTAGTCCTGTAATTTTCCTTTTTGAACTTGATGCTGTTTTTCCATCCATTCCAACCACTGTCAGATCCTGCTTCTTTTAAACATGATGTTTGCTCACAAGACCATTGCTATTTCTTTGTCACTAGGGTAAGCCTTGAACCTACTGTATATATGGTAGATGCCAGATTCTTGACAACTGAAGTCTTTCATTCTTTTCAAATTCAGTATTCACATCTCTACGTGTCAGCTCAATGTCAAATGGAAATTTGGGAATCTGAAAAGGACCTGGGGGCCATCTGCTTAGACGCTCTGGGGATGACACATCTGAAAAGGTATCAGTTGATGCAACAGAACGGGAATCCTGTGTAAGGGAAATATGAACAAAGGATTTTTGTGGTAACTCCTCTATGTCAACAAGGCAAGTGAGCCTTCCATCAAAGTCTGGATCTTCGTATTTCAAATTGAAATCACAGTCAAGTTCCAGTTTTTCTTTTAAAATCTTAATCAGTTCATCAAAAGAGGCCGGACAGGAGTCAAGTTTTAATTTAATTACACGGTCAGATTCGACAGCACGTAGGATCATGTTTCGTGGGGCTTCAGCCGCCATCACTGTAATAAAGAAATGAAGAGATATTTAAGTCAAAAGCACCTTAATACAGAAAACATAGGGCTTTCATAAGTTTTTTGAATGTTAACAATCATGAATAACAGCCTCTGTGCCAAAGCGACAGTTTTAAAAGACAAATCTGTATACATATATACATACATACATATATAGTCATGTTATTTAGAATGTGCCATCAAAAATACAGATTGTGAGAATTACTCGCCAGTGTTCTTACTTCTGTCTCACTTGTATGAACCTCTTGGGGGTCAACAGCAGCATGCCATCAATCTTGTGTGCAGAGAGTGGGGTTGGATCATTGAAGTCTGACTTTAGATTCATAGACAGGCTTCCCAATGTGGCTGACAGCTCATAGGAACGCAGATACTCTACATTTACACATCTACACCAGGAAGCATAATCAGTAGAGAAAAAAAACTTTGTGAATCACAAGGTAGATCTGTGTTAGTCAGCAAAATTTAGGCAGTCCTCCACTATATATGAAGCTATGTGAGAAGATTCAAGTGTAATTTGACTTATCCACACAAAGCTAAAAACATAACATTTAAAGAAAAGAATCTGGAGCAACAGCGTACAGTAAGGACAAAATAACAACACTAAAATACTGTGAAATTAATAGAAACAGCGTTCTGCGGTTCAAGATATGTGCAACTGAGCACTAGTTAATTTGATGATAAAAACATTAACAAAATTTCGATGTATATGTGTGTATTAAATAAAACTTTTCACAAAAACTGACAAACTCCCGCCAGCGAACTGAACTTCCTGTTTTTTTTTTTTTTTTGTCCTCAGAACATCACGTTTTAAAAAAACTATGGAGGAGACAAAAATGGAGGGAAGGAGGGAACATATAGCATCGAGATCAGCACTGCTTCGTCTCTTGCGGTCACAATCCTCTTCTACGGTTAAAAAAGCAGGCTGCTTGCAAAGCTATGGCACAGGTGCTACGGGGAAAATAGTTTACAACACAGACTGATTTTTCATCGCTGTACAAGAGATCACTGCTCATTTACTTTTAATAAATGGACGTTTAAGTTTGACTTGGTGGCGCTGAGCTCCCGCTTTCATTTTTTTCTCAGAACGTCACGTTTAAAAAAAATACAATGGAGGGGACAAAAATGGAGGGAATAAGTCTCTAGAAGTCTAATAAAAAGTATCTAAAGTAATGCTAACCTTCAATAATGAGAAAGCGCTGCTCGTTTCATTTAATAAACGGACTTTAATCGCACACAACGTTAATAACACAGCTAACTTACACGATGACTTAGCATATTAGCTTGCTACGTGGCCAACATTACTCACCATGTCCGTCTTAAAAACATTTAAGCAACTTTTATGGTGGCTACTTACATTTAGCTCAGTGGTGCAGAAGCATCGACCGTCAAGTGCAGAACAGAAGCGTGACATCCGACAGTTAATGCACCTCCGACCCTGCTCTTCTTCTCGGTCTGCCCAGAAGCTTCGAGAGCCGACTGAGCAAATGCTACAAAATAAAAGCACTTCCTGTGCGTGTAATTTCACAATAATTCGTAATTTCATGCTTAATATGTTATTTAGGACAGCCAGACAGAGTACTTTCTTCATCCCTATGAAAATTATTTTTACAGAAGTCCAGTACCACTCAATACTCACACTTAATTGACTAGTTATTTCGAAATAAGGCAAAGATTCAAGCAAGGATAAACTTAATATGGAGGAATATGTTAAACAGAAAGGACATGTCAAAAAAAAGGACTGATTTCAAAATATATAAAGCTTTACAACAGGATTTGACTGTTAAGAATACAGATATTAAAGAAAAATGGGAACTGGAAGTGAACATAATGATGACAGATGAGGAATGGGAGGAAACACTTGAAGCAGGCCATAAACTAACTAATAGTCTGTCTTGGAGGGAATTTGAATGGAAGGTGAAGGCGCATATTTTAAAACTCCACTTATCATGTCACGTATGTGAGAATGCTGTTTGTAGATTACAGCTCAGCATTCAACACCATTGTTCCCTTTAAGCTGGACAGGAAACTGTCTGGACTGAGCAGCTCCCTCTGCAGCTGGATCCTTAACTTTCTGTCTGACAGACGCCAGGTGGTCAGACTAGGCGGCACCACCTCATCCCCCGTCACACTGAACACTGGTGCTCCGCAGGGGTGTGTGCTGAGCCTTCTCCTGTACTCACTCTACACCTACGACTGCACGGCCACGAGAAACTCCAACATCATTGTGAAGTATGCGGACGACACCACAGTGGTAGGTCTCATCACCAACAACGATGAGACGGCCTACAGGGAGGAGATCAGCGCCCTGACCCACTGGTGTCAGGACAACCGTCTCACCCTCAACGTCACAAAGACAAAGGAGTTGATAATGGACTTCCGGGAGGAGCAGAGGAATACACACCCCCATCATCATCAACGGCGACGCTGTGGAGAGGGTGAGCAGCTTCCGTTTCCTTGGAGTTCATCTGGCTGAGGATCTTACGTGGTCAGTGCACACGGAAAATACGGTGAAGAGTGCACAGCAGCGCCTCTTCTTTCTCAGGAGACTGAAAAGATTTGGCATGAGCCGCCGCATCCTCAGGACCTTCTATCGCTGTGCCATTGAGAGCATCCTCACTGGATGTATCTCCACCTGGTATGGCAACAGCACCGCTTACAACCGCAAAGCTCTCCAGAGAGTAGTGCGGTGTGCAGAAAGGATTATTGGAGGTGAGCTTCCCTCCCTCCAGGACATCTACAGGAAGCGGTGCCTGAGGAAAGCGGGGAGGATCATCAAGGACTCAAGTCACCCCAGCCATAAACTGTTCAGACTACTTCTATCAGGAAGGAGGTTCTGCAGCATCCGGTCCAGAACCAGCAGACTGAGAGACAGTTTTTTCCATCAGGCCATCAGACTGCTGAACACTTCGCAGACACCTCACCCTCACTACTGAAACTCCCACATTACACACTCCATACTGTACATTAATGCCACTGTTTTGCACATACCAGCCTCTGTACGTTTTATATCTCTTATCTTATTGTTTACTTTATTCATTTGTAAAACACGTATATACACACTATACACACACTCACACGCACACACGTAGAACAATATATTAAAAAAATAATAATAATATACTTGCATAAACATTTAGTAATGTATATACATTACAACTTATACATATTATTACTTAGATTAGCCATTTTTATATTTTACTTGTTTTTACATTACTGTATTTTTGCATAACTCTGTTGCTGTGGAGCTCGCACACAAGAAATTCACTCGCATGTACTGTACCAGTGTACCTGCACATGTGACGTGACAAAAAAAGTGATTTGATTTAAATAGTAACGTTTCAAATTTATGTTGGAGAAAATGCGGGCTAGTGGGAGACTTTTCACATATACTTTTGTTCTGCCCTAAATTCATACCATTCTGGGAAGGTGTTAGGGAGAAATTGAAAGAACCTGGAAGGTGAAATTACAATTTAAGTTAAAATGGTTTGTACTGGGAATGCTATACAAAAATTCTTACACACATAATGGAGACATACGTAATCAGAATTCTGCTTATGACTGCCAAGAAGTGTATTAAGGTTTTATGGCTGGACACAGAACCCCCAAGGGTGGCACAGTGGAGAGACAGAGTTAGACAGGTCTACAAAATGGAACAAATTAATGCAAGACTATGACTGGGACTAGTGAAATTAGAAAAAATGTGGGAACCAATAAAACAAATGTTAGAAAGATAGTACTCTCATGTGAAAATTATTATTATAAATTTTTTAATGTATTTTTGTCTTTTGGGTGAGTTATTTAGCTAGATCAAAGTAAAATGTAGAATGTATTAGAAAGCAGATAAGATGAATACAGAGAAAGCTTGTCAGAACTACAGTGGGGCAAAAAAGTATTTAGTCAACCACCGATTGTGCAAGTTCTCCCACTTAACATGATGACAGAGGTCAGTAATTTACATCATAGGTACACTTCAACTGTGAGAGACAGAATGTGGAAAAAAATCCATGAATTCACATGGCAGGATTTTTAAAGAATTTATTTGTAAATCAGGGTTGAAAATAAGTATTTGGTCAGTAACAAAAATTCAACTCAATACTTTGTAACATAACCTTTGTTGGCAATAACAGAGGTCAAACGATTACTATTGGTCTTTACTAGGTTTGCACACACAGTAGCTGGTATTTTGGCCCATTCCTCCATGCAGATCTTCTCGAGAGCAGTGATGTTTTGGGGCTGTCGCCGAGCAACACGGACTTTCAAATCCCTCCACAGATTTTCTAAGGGGTTGAGGTCTGGAGACTGGCTAGGCCACTCCAGGACTTTCAAATGCTTCTTACGGAGCCACTCCTTTGTTGCCCGGGCGGTGTGTTTGGGATCATTGTCGTGTTGGAAGACCCAGCCACGTTTCATCTTCAAAGCTCTCACTGATGGAAGGAGGTTTTGGCTCAGAATCTCACGATACATGGCCCCATTCATTCTGTCCTTAACAAAGATCAGTCGTCCTGTCCCCTTAGCAGAAAAACAGCCCCAAAGCATGATGTTCCCACCCCCATGCTTCACAGTAGGTATGGTGTTCTTGGGATGCAACTCAGTATTCTTCTTCCTCCAAACACAACGAGTTGAGTTTGTACCAAAAAGTTCTACTTTGGTTTCATCTGACCACATGACATTCTCCCAATCCTCTGCTGTATCATCCATGTGCTCTCTGGCAAACTTCAGGCGGGCCTGGACATGCACTGGCTTCAGCAGCGGAACACGTCTGGCACTGCAGGATTTGATTCCCTGCCGTTGTAGTGTGTTACTGATGGTGACCTTTGTTACTGTGGTCCCAGCTCTCTGCAGGTCATTCACCAGGTCCCCCCGTGTGGTTCTGGGATTCTTGCTCACCGTTCTCATGATCATTTTGACCCCACGGGATGAGATCTTGCGTGGAGCCCCAGATCGAGGGAGATTATCAGTGGTCTTGTATGTCTTCCATTTTCTGATAATTGCTCCTACAGTTGATTTTTTCACACCAAGCTGCTTGCCTATTGTAGATTCACTCTTCCCAGTCTGGTGCAGGTCTACAATTCTTTTCCTGGTGCCCTTCGAAAGCTCTTTGGTCTTGGCCATGGTGGAGTTTGGAGTCTGACTGTTTGAGGCTGTGGACAGGTGTCTTTTATACAGATAATGAGTTCAAACTGGTGCCATTAATACAGGTAATGAGTGGAGGACAGAAAAGCTTCTTAAAGAAGACATTACAGGTCTGTGAGAGCCAGAGATTATCCTTGTTTGAAGTGACCAAATACTTATTTTCCACCCTGATTTACAAATAGATTCTTTAAAAATCCAGCCACGTGAATTCATGGATTTTTTTTCACATTCTGTCTCTCACAGTTTAAGTGTACCTATGATGTAAATTACTGACCTCTGTCATCATTTTAAGTGGGATAACTTGCACAATCGGTGGCTGACTAAATACTTTTTTGCCCCACTGTATATGTACTGATTGGTGATTTGGTTAAGTTGTAGAGATCTTATGGCCACAAGGAAATTCGAACTTTGTTCAGGGAAACACTGCCCTGGAGAGGGGAAGAAAAAACTCAAATGCATCTCCATGTAAATGTTGTCGTTCTAATTCAAAAATAAAAAGTTCCAAATATATATATATATATATATATATATATATATATATATATATATATACATATATATATATATATATATATATATATATATATATATATATATATATATATATATATATATATATACATATATATATATATATATACATATATATATATATATATATATATATATATATATATATATTATATATATATAACATATATATATTATATATAAAACATATTATAATATATTATATAAATATAACAACACTAAGAGAACTTTAATCAATCATAAATAACGTTGTTACCATGTTCCGAGAATGTGGTTCTAAAAATGTTCTCTAACAACGTTATGAGAACTTTCATCAATCATGAATAACGTTGTACAGACATTATAAGAACGTGGTTCTAAGAATGTTTTCTAACAACACTAAGAGAACTTTCATCAATCATAAATAACGTTGTGACCATGTTCCGAGAATCTGGTTCTAAAAATGTTTTCTATCAATGTTATGAGAACTTTCATCAATCATGAATAATGTTGTACAGACATTATAAGAACATGGTTCTAAGAATGTTTTCTAACAACACTAAGAGAACTTTAATCAATCATAAATAATGTTGTTACCATGTTCCGAGATTCTGGTTCTAAAAATTTTCTCTAACAAGGTTATGAGAACTTTCATCAATCATGAATAACGTTGTACAGACATTATAAGAATGTGGTTCTAGGAATGTTTTCTAACAACACTAAGAGAACTTTAATCAATCATAAATAATGTTGTTACCATGTTCCAAGAATCTGGTTCTAAAAATGTTCTCTAACAACGTTATGAGAACTTTCATCAATCATGAATAACGTTGTACAGACATTATAAGATTGTGGTTCTAAGAATGTTTTCTAACAACACTAAGAGAACTTTAATCAATCATAAATAACGTTGTTCCCATGTTCCGAGAATGTGGTTCTTAAAATGTTTTCTATCAACGTTATGAGAACTTTCATCAATCATGAATAAAGTTGTAAAAACATTATAAGAACATGGTTCTAAGAATGTTTTCTAACAACACTAAGAGAACTTTAATCAATCATAAATAACGTTGTTACCATGTTCTGAGAATCTGGTTCTAAAAATGTTCTCTAACAACGTTATGAGAACTTTCATCAATCATGAATAATGTTGTACAGACATTATAAGAACACGGTTCTAAGAATGTTTTCTAACAACACTAAGAGAACTTTAATCAATCATAAACAACGTTGTTACCATGTTCCGATAATCTGGTTCTAAAAATGTTCTATAACAACGTTATGAGAACTTTCATCAATCATGAATAACATTTTACAGACATTATAAGAACGTGGTTCTAAGAATGTTTTCTAACAACACTAAGAGAACTTTAATTAATCATAAATAACGTTGTTACCATGTTCCGAGGATCTGGTTCTAAAAATGTTCTCTATCAACGTTATGAGAATTTTCATCAATCATAAATAACGTTGTTACCATGTTCCGAGAATGTGTTTCTTAAAATGTTCTCTAACAACGTAATGAGAACTTTCATCAATCATGAATAAAGTTGTAAAGACATTATAAGAACATGGTTCTAAGAATGTTTTCGAACAACACTAAGAGAAATTTAATCAATCATAAATAACGTTGTTACCATGTTCTGAGAATGTGTTTCTAAAAATGTTCTCTATCAATATTATTAGAACTTTCGTCAATCATGAATAACGTTGTAAAGACATTATAAGAACGTGGTTCTAAAAATGTTTTCTAACAACACTAAGAGAACTTTCATCAGTCATAAATAACGTTGTTACCATGTTCCGAGAATGTGGTTCTTAAAATGTTTTCTATCAACATTATGAGAACTTTCATCAATCAATAATAAAGTTGTAAAGACATTATAAGAATGTGGTTCTAAGAATGTTTTCTAACAACACTAAGAGAACTTTCATCAATTAAAATAACGTTGTTACCATGTTTCGAGAATGTGGTTCTAAAAATGTTCTCTATAAACATTATTAGAACTTTCGTCAATCATGAATAACGTAAAGACATTATAAGAACGTGGTTCTAAAAATGTTTTCTAACAACACTAAGAGAACTTTAATCAATCATAAATAACGTTGTTACCATGTTCCGAGAATCTGGTTCTAAAAATGTTTTCTAACAACGTAATGAGAACTTTCATCAATCAATAATAACATTGTACAGACATTATAAGAATGTGGTTCTAAGAATGTTTTCTAACAACACTAAGAGAACTTTAATCAATCATAAATAACGTTATTACCATGTTCCGAGAATCTGGTTCTAAAAATGTTCTCTAACAACGTTATAAGAACTTTCATCAATCATGAATAACATTGTACAGACATTATAAGAACGTGGTTCTAAGAATGTTTTCTAACAACACTAAGAGAACTTTAATCAATCATAAATAACGTTTTACCATGTTCCGAGAATCTGGTTCTAAAAATGTTCTATAACAACGTTATGAGAACTTTCATCAATCATGAATAACATTGTACAGACATTATAAGAACGTGGTCCTAAGAATGTTTTCCAACAACACTAAGAGAACTTTAATTAATCATAAATAACGTTGTTACCATGTTTCGAGAATGTGGTTCTAAAAATGTTCTCTATCAACATTATTAGAACTTTCATTAATCATGAATAACGTTGTAAAGACATTATAAGAACGTGGTTCTAAAAATGTTTTCTAACAACACTAAGAGAACTTTCATCAGTCATAAATAACGTTGTTACCAGGTTCCGAGAAAGGGGTTCTAAAAATGTTCTCTAACAACGTTATGACAACTTTCATCAATCATGAATAACGTTGTACAGACATTATAAGAATGTGGTTCTAAGAATGTTTTCTAACAACACGAAGAGAACTTTAATCAATCATAAATAACTTTGTTACCATGTTCCGAGAATCTGGTTCTAAATATGTTCTCCAACAACGTTATGAGAACTTTCATCAATCATGAATAACGTTGTAAACACATTATAAGAACATGGTTCTAAGAATGTTTTCTAGCAACACTAAGAGAACTTTCATCAGTCATAAATAACGTTGTTACCATGTTCCGAGAAAGGGGTTCTTAAAATGTTCTCTAACAACGTTATGAGAACTTTCATCAATCATGAATAAAGTTTTACAGACATTATAAGAACGTGGTTCTAAGAATGTTTTCTAACAACACTAAGAGAACTTTAATCTATCATAAATAATGTTGTTACCATGTTCCGAGAATGTGGTTCTAAAAATGTTGTCTATCAACATTATTAGAACTTTTGTCAATCATGAATAACGTTGTAAATACATTATAAGAACGTGGTTCTAAGAATGTTTTCTAACAACACTTAGAGAACTTTCATCAATCATAAATAACGTTGTGACCATGTTCCGAGAATCTGGTTCTAAAAATGTTCTCTAACAACGTTATGAGAACTTTCATCAATCATGAATAAAGTTGTAAAGACATTATAAGAACATGGTTCTAAGAATGTTTTCTAGCAACACTAAGAGAACTTTCATCAGTCATAAATAACGTTGTTACCATGTTCCGAGAAAGGGGTTCTTAAAATGTTCTCTAACAACGTTATGAGAACTTTCATCAATCATGAATAACGTTTTACAGACATTATAAGAATGTGGTTCTAAGAATGTTTTCTAACAACACTTAGAGAACTTTCATCAATCATAAATAACGTTGTGACCGTGTTCCGAGAATCTGGTTCTAAAAATGTTCTCTAACAACGTTATGAGAACTTTCATCAATCATGAATAACGTTGTATAGACATTATAAGAACGTGGTTCTAAGAATGTTTTCTAACAACACTAAGAGAACTTTAATCTATCATAAATAACGTTGTTACCATGTTCCGAAAATGTGGTTCTAAAAATGTTCTCTATCAACATTATTAGAACTTTCGTCAATCATGAATAACGTTGTACAGACATTATAAGAACGTGGTTCTAAGAATGTTTTCTAACAACACTAAGAGAACTTTAATCAATCATAAATAACGTTGTTACCATGTTCCGAGAATGTGGTTCTAAAAATGTTCTCTATCAACATTATTAGGACTTTCGTCAATCATGAATAATGTTGTAAATACATAATAAGAACGTGGTTCTAAGAATGTTTTCTAACAACACTAAGAGAACTTTCATCAATCATAAATAACGTTGTTACCATGTTCCGAGAATCTGGTTCTAAAAATGTTCTCTAACAACGTTATGAGAACTTTCATCAATCATGAATAACGTTGTACAGACATTATAAGAATGTGGTTCTAAGAATGTTTTCTAACAACACTAAGAGAACTTTAATCAATCATAAATAACGTTTTTACCATCTTCCGAGAATGTGGTTCTAAAAATGTTCTCTATCAACATTATTAGAACTTTCGTCAATCATGAATAACGTTGTAAAGACATTATAAGAACGTGGTTCTAAGAATGTTTTATAACAACACTAAGAGAACTTGCATCAATCATAAATAATGTTGTTACCATGTTCCGAGAATCTGGTTCTAAAAATGTTCTCTATCAACATTATTAGAACTTTCGTCAATCATGAATAACGTTGTAAAGACATTATAAGAACGTGGTTCTAAGAATGTTTTCTAACAACACTAAGAGAACTTTAATCAGTCATAAATAACGTTGTTACCATGTTCCGAGAATGTGGTTCTAAAAATGTTCTCTATCAACATTATGAGAACTTTCATCAATCATGAATAACGTTGTACAGACATTATAAGAACGTGGTTCTAAGAATGTTTTCTAACAACACTAAGAGAACTTTCATCAATCATAAATAACGTTGTTACCATGTTCCGAGAATGTGGTTCTAAAATTGTTCTCTAACAACGTAATGACAACTTCCATCAATCATGAATAACGTTGTACAGACATTATAAGAACGTGGTTCTAAGAATGTTTTCTAACAACACTAAGAGAACTTTCATCAATCATAAATAACGTTGTTACCATGTTCCGAGAATGTGGTTCTAAAATTGTTCTCTAACAACGTAATGACAACTTCCATCAATCATGAATAACGTTGTAAAGACATTATAAGAATGTGGTTCTGAAAATGTTTTCCAGCAACATTGTGAGAACTTTCATCTATCACAAATAATGTTGTGAAAACGTTCCGAGTATAAGGTTCTATGAATGTTTTCAAACAACATAATGAGAACTTTCATCAGTCATGAATAACGTTGTTAAGACGTTCCAATAATGTGGTTCAAAGAATGTTTTCTAACAAACATTGTTAGAACTTTCATCAACCATAAATAACGTTGTAAAGACGTTACAAGAACATGGTTCTAGGAATGTTTTCTTTCAGCATTTTGAGAACTTTGATCAATCACAAAAACATTATATACACGTTCAGAGAACATTGTTATAAAAACGTTTCCTATCACCGTTATGAGAACTTTCATCATGCAGAAATAATGTTGTTACAACGTTCTTATAACAATCTTCTAAGAACATTTTCTATCAACGTTACAGCAACATTAATAACGTTCAAAGAACATTTTGAAAACATTACTTTAGCAACGTTATGTACTAACATTAAAAAAACTTTTAAAGAATGTTAGCGAAAGTTATGGGAACGTTCCCTGTTAGCTGGGGTGTCGGTGCCGGCTCGGGTGCAGGACCGGCTCAGGGTCCTTCGACTGCCGATGACGTCACATGACTGCAAATCCACTCGGCTTTCACACACACGTTTTGGAAAGACATCAGCAGTTTTGTTAATAAATTCTTGTTTGTTAACACCTAAATGTTTTCTTTATAATTGTAATTTGTTAATAAAACACCACATTATCTTTGTTTTGTAAAGAATGTGAAACTGCATAAAACCAACATCGGACTGACAAACAATAAAACAGTTCTTATATGTGAAGCCACGTCTTTGTATTAATGTGGAGTTCGTCTGTATATTTCCTTAGTTGTTATCTAAATACATTCTTTGACTCTAAATATAGCTTGGTGTCTTTCAATAAAGTTCTTATAATTTATTTTGACCCATTTCATCAACATCAAGAGCTTTTGAGGGTCACCGTTTATCATTTGCTTATATTTTACATTTCCTTTAGAAATTCAAACATATTTTCTCCAAAAAGTGTTGATTTTTGGACTACAGGACTACAACCGCTAAGACTACGACCGCAAATGACGTCATCGGCAGTCGAAGGACCCCGAGCCGATCCTGTACCCGAGCAGATCCTGTACCGACACCGGATGGCCTGTCCGAGACTTCTCTAGAATGCTTAGAACTAAAGCGTAGTTTTTATAATTGTCATATTTTGGTTTACTGACGAATCAGAATGTGACATGCAGAAGAGGGTTTATACAAACACACAGAAAACCACGCCTCGCGTCAGAAACGAAGGTTCTGATTGGATCAGACAAAAGGAAATGTGTCATGTGACTTTAGCATTACGTGTCATCAGTGTCTAGTGCAAATGTCCAAGATTATAATAACTTGTAAAATACTACTGATCACAGGATTGTAATATCAAGTAATAACATTGTCATTTCACAGATTGATTGAACATTGGGCTCACATTATTATTGGTAATAACAAAGTTGTTTGATTAAGTGTTTATCAAGAGAGTTCTTCGTCTTTGTATTGAGCTGAAACAGAGGTGAAGCAGTTCAGATGAGCAGAGTGCATGAAAGACCTTGGCCACTATCTCATGTAGATTAGGCTGTCAGAGACTTTATGTCTCTGCTCGAGCAGACGCAGCAGATCATGACCTTTAGGTCAAAAACAGGACATTCATGACGCTACAGAAGCAACTGTTTAAACTTTAACATCCAAGACACTGCCCTTTTTAATCTGTGCCACTCTGAGTAGTAACTGATAAACTCAGAAAGTGGATCCTTGTGCACTTCTGTGGCGTTCACGCTGATTGTATTTTTGACTTCAACGTCTTCTCTTAATGTATCTTTCACATCTGGGAAGACCGGCCAGTGTTCTTCATTTTTTTGCAAGAAATTCTGGCCCAGCGATCCAGCTGTGACACTTTAAGAATGCATCTGCAGTCCTCCCCCTTGACGCATTATCAGCTGGGTTGAACTCAGAGTCCACATACATCCACTGACTTGGCCTTGTGTTGTCTCTGATGAGTGACACTCTGTTTGCTACAAATGTTTTGAATCTGATGTTCTCACTGGAACTATACTTCAGAACAGTCGTGCTGTCTGACCAAAACACAGACTCTTCCAGAGGCACCTGCAACTCTTTTCTCATTAGTTTGTCCATTTTTACTGCAACAGCAGCCGCTGTTAATTCCAGTCTTGGGCTTGTTGTTTGTTTCAGTGGTGAAACTCTGGACTTGACAATAATGAAAGAGCAGTGTGTTACATCACTGCCGTTTGTCATCCGAAGATAAGTCACAACTCCATAGCCCTTTTCACTTGCATCTGCAAAATGATGTAATTTTGCAGAGAGGATTTTTCCAAAACCCACTGGCTTCAGGCATCGACTCACTGTGAAATCATGAAGTTTTGTAAGATCAAAAAGCAATTTTCGTGTTCTTCGTGCCATTTCAGGTGGGATGTCCTGATCCCAGGAACTCTTTGCCACACAGCTCTTGGAGAATGAGTTTTGCTGAAAGGATGACAGAAGACAAGAAACCCAGCGGGTCATATTTGGCACCGACAAATGAGAGGAGACCACGTCTTGTTTGTGGCATGTGTCTTACGGTTATCCTAATCTTGAACACATCCTTTTCAGCACACCATTTAACTCCTAAGACCCGTTCATCCGGTAGCACATCATGAGTAAGATCCAAGTCTTTTGCTCTTTCAGTTTTAGGAATCGAACTGAGAAGAGATCTGTTGCTGCTCATCCGTTTTGTTAGATGAAATCCTCCACGTTCACAGACAGCTGTTAAATCTTTGACCTTTTTACAGGCCTGACCTTCATCTGATACAGACAGGAGACAATCATCCACGTAAAAGTTGCTAAAAACTGCATTCACCGCAGCTGGTGCAACATTGTTCCGAACATCTTCAGCTGGTTTCTTCAAAGCAAAGTTAGCACAGCTGGGGGAGGACGTTGCCCCAAACGAATATATTCCTGTAGAGTTTCATTCAGATCCCCATTTGGCCACCAGAGGAATCTCAGGTCACTGTCATTAGGCGGCACTCTTACTTGGTGATACATAGCCTCTATATCTGACGTCAGGGTAATGTAATCATGTCTGTACATCTGGGCCTTGCAGCAGTTCTTTATTTAGTGATACGCCTTGGTACGACGCAGCACAATCGAAAACTACTCTGAGTTTTTCTTTTGCGGGTGATACACCCCATAGTGAGGGATGTACCAAACTCTGCCACTCTCTGCAGGCTGTTCTTTTCCCATTTTAACTGCATAACCTTTACTTTCTAAGTCCGCCATGAAAACTTTGTACTCTGAATGCAGTTCCTTGTTTTTGAGAAATGTCCTTTTCAAGTTCTCTGCTCTCTGGGCAACCAAGCTATAGTTGTTTGGCAACTTGACTGCTGTATTTCCTAAAGGGAGGCCAACAGTGTAATGTCCTTCAACCTTTTTCACAGTTTTATTCACAGATTCCATGAACTGAACATCTTCTCTGGACATCTCGTGGTTTTCTTCACTGGCCTTCTCTGGGAAATCATGGTTAAACTGTTGTGTTAGCAGTAGACAACAGTAGCAGTAGAGATGCGATTCACATAAGCGCTTACTGTGTCGGATGATGGACTTGCGCTGCCAGTTTCCCGGAGTGGACCATTGATAACCCAGCATAATATTGTTCTCACTGCATATGGGCCATCGTCTGCACTGTGAACAGTTTCCCATGGCTCCATGGCTTTGTAGATGTCACAGCCTATTGGAAGTCCAATGTCTGCATTTATATGGGGAAGCGCAATCCCATGAAGATGTTGCCATCTTTCCAAATCTTCCTGTACTGGACTGTTGTCTTTGGACACTGGAATATCAGAGTGTGTATAAATATCAGGGAGGTTGATGTAAATCTTTTCTTTCAACCCACACACTTCTAGTCCAGATACATGAGAACTCTGTACTAATTTTTCCTGTCCCATTGTACGAAGCAAGATTGGAGTTTTCTGACCCTCCACACCGAGCTGTCTCATTAACTTTTCTGAACAGAAGTAGCTTGACTCCCATTGTCCATAAATGCATAAGTCTCTTTGCATTTGTTTCCTTTCTTGAGCTTGACACGGCCCGGCACAATAGACAAGACACAATCGTCTTTTCCGGCCACGGTAGCACCACAAGTGCCTCCTGATATGTGTGGCATCTAATTCTTGGTGTGGGTTTCCATGTTTGTTTGGCTACTGCTTGGTGCTTTGTTCTCATGTTCCTTTGAAATATGAAGCATGGTTGGATGTCTTTTAGAGCAATGTTCACATGAAGCTCGTTTCTTGCAATCTTTGCTTTAATGTCCTTGTGTCAAACATGCAAAGCATCGTCCTTTTCCTTTAAGAAACTCTAGTTTTTCTTTGTGTGGCTGACCTCTGATTGTGTTGCTATCAGACAGCGTATGTTGTTTCTCACAGAATGAGCATGGCTTCTGAAATGCACTGCAAACATTGTGAGCAGAAATGTCCTCCTTTTCACTAGAATGTTCATTCGAAGTCGGTGCAACTGCTGTAGCGAAAGTGCTTCCTTTTGTCCTCGGTGCTCGACTCATTCTCATATTAAGATTAGGTTTTGCCCTATCTTCAGCATCCTTTATGTCTCCAAGCACAGGGTCAGTGGCTATTTTGGCTTGCCTATTTATGAAACCCACAAGGTCAGCAAGCTTTGCTCTTCCTCCATATTTTTCTTGTATGTCAACGGCAGTAACTCTCCACATCCTTCTTAGTTTGTAGGGCAACTTGGAGACAATTGTTCTTAGTTTTGTTGAGTGCTCTATGTCCTGAAGATGACTGAGGTCTTGCATTGCATTGTTGCAACCAGTTAGAAGGAGAGCATAGCTCTGAAGAGCTTTGACATCATCTGGTTTAATGTTTGGCCAACTGAAAGCTTTATTCATATATGCTGTTGCGACCTTCAGTTCGTTACCATAATGATAAAACAGTAACTTTCTTGCTGGCAACTTCTGATCAGAGGTGGAAAGATACTAAAATGTCCTACTTAAGTACGAGTACCAGTACTTAGGCAAGTAAAAGTACTTGCCTTAATTTTTACTCAAGTAAAAGTAAAAAGTATCGTAAATAAAATGTACTCAAAGTAAAAGTTACTTTGTTACAATTTTGTCAGCGTAAAGATGGTTACGTCAGTGCAAAACCACAACACCAGTTCACAACACGCTCATGTGTGCATGCACGCACACACACACACACACACACACACACACACACACACACACACACACACACACACACACACACACACACACACACACACACACACACACACACACACACACACACACAGAGTTTGATGGAGGGATTTCTATCCAGTCAGTGAGAACAGGACGTGCACATTGATTGGACGAGGTTTTTCTAGGATTGTACGTTTCAATTGTGATCAAAATTATTATTTATTTTGAAAAACAAAATGTTAATTTTTAGATGCCATCAGCATGTGAAGTATCTCAATGTTTTCATGAAAAACTCTAACATGAGACTGTGCTCTAACCTGTCACATAACAAGCTAAATGAAAGTCAAACATTTCAGATGGACCGTATGACAGCTGCTAACGTTGGCCCTGCCCTACTTTACCTCTACATTACAGTTCCTTTATCCATGTCCATCCTAGAGCTCCTCTCTGACCTTCATGCTTATTTAGAGCAGCTGATTTTTAAAGCTAGCAGAGTTAATCCTTGGTGGTGGGTTCACTCACTCATTTAAAGATATCGACCAGAGGCAAAATTCGTTTGAACAGCATGTGTATTAAAACCTCAGATGCAGGGACGTCGGACTGGGGGGGGAAAGGGTACCGTATGTTCTTTGATTTCTCCAGTGCATTTAACACAATCCAGCCTGATGTACTTTGCCAGAAACTCCAGAAGACACAGGTGGGGGCCTCAACTATCGCCTGGGTTAAAGACTACCTGACAAACAGACCACAGTTTGTGAGGCTGAAGAACTGCACATTAAACCAGGCGATCAGTAACATTGGAGCACCACAGGGGACTGTACTCTCACCATTCCTTTTCACCCTGTACACCTCAGACTTCCAGTACAAATCAGAGACCTGTCATCTACAGAAATACTCAGATGACTCTGCAGTTGTCGGGTGTATCAGAGATGGACAGGAAGCTGAGTACAGAGAGCTGGTGGAGCGCTTTGTGGCATGGTGTGGAAACAATCATCTGACGTTGAACGTGAACAAAACAAAGGAGATGATTTTAGACTTCAGAAGAAACAGGGTGGAGTCAAACACTGTTTCCATCATGGGAGAAGAAGTGGAGGTGGTTGAGGAATACAAACACCTTGGAGTTCACCTGGACAACAGACTGGACTGGAGAAAGAACAGCGAAGCCGTTTACAAGAAGGGACACAGCAGACTGCACTTCTTGAGGGCGCTTAGGTCCTTCCATGTCTGTAGCAAGATGCTGCAGATCTTCTACAAGTCTGTTGTTGAGAGTGTAATCTCTTCAGCCATCGTCTGTTGGGGTAGCAGCATCAGAAGCAGGGACCTGAAAAGGCTCAACAGCCAAATAAAAAAGGCTGGTTCTGTTCTGGGGACAACTGTGGAACCACTGGAGGAGATAATGCAAAGAAGGATTCTCCAGAGAATCAAGAAAATGATGGACAACCCTGAGCATTCTCTTCACAAGACTGTCCG